>NC_084755.1:37659760-37722260 GCF_033978785.1 Entelurus aequoreus | reverse complement strand
TTGCCGGAAGTTCACCAATTAAATTTTACAGTAATACACTGTAAAAATTACGGCAGATTTTACGGTGGAAAAAAAGTTGGCAGCTAAGGTGCCATCATTTTAATGTAAAAATAACAGTGGTATACCGTTTTTCAAGTTACAATAACACTGTGGGGAAAACCTCCCCCCCAAAAACAAGCTAGATTTTATGGTAAAAAATAAACGGCAGCTCAGTCGCTATAATTTGACAGTAAAAATAACCAGTACTGTTTTTTCATTTAGAGCAATTCAGTGTACAAAAATACAACGTACATTTTACGCTAAAATTCGGTCAGGTTTTTATTGGTTGAATGAATGGTCGACGTTTTTATCCAGCGCATTAGCATCAACTGAACAACGTACCACTTCTGCCGACTGAACTGACAGTTTGTTTTTTTACCGTAACATCTCGCGTTTTTACCGAAAGTGTGTATTTGTTTTTATTTATGCTTTTTGGCAGACAATTCAAACACTTCAGCCCGAGTCGACCTTCACCTTGCAAACCAACAACACCCGTCTCCCAAGTGGTCTCGGTCTGCTTCGTGAGCCAACAGGTTTGGCTCCCCCTGCTGGCAAACTTTAGTTTAGCAGTCCCGGACATGATGAAGGAAATCAAATACACTCCGCAGAAAAACAAGTTTCATCGTCAAAAGGAACCCTCGGTGTTCACGCAAGTTCGGATCGAAGACACGGGTGTGTCAACACGGAAATATCAATGCAGACATTTATGCTGTAGTATCGATTCTCAAATCAAAATAGGGATACTTTCGTGATTTGAGATGACGTATCATTAACATGTGCTATTCACAAGTTAATGAATTGTGAGTTAGCTTTCATGCTAACTGTATTTGGTAATAATAAATAAAAATTGTAATGCTTAGATTATTTTATTCCATTTTTATGGTTTCAAACTTAATTTTTGTGTCCTTTTGTAGGATTTTGCCACGTTTTCTCCCCAGTTTTACTAGCATGACGATATTGTATCAATTTACGTCAGTTTGAAATAAACGTAAACAAATCATATAATATATAATACATAGTTGTGTTTTTTATGCAACGTTATGTGAAATATACAACTTTTTAAATTTTAGCGGACATATTTGCACCAAGTAGCCGATATCAAATCAGTGTCGCCGATACCAGCCTGAATTTTAGTTGGTATCAGATCAGAAAGAACATCAGTGGCATTGCACATTACTACTAAAAAACAGCAGATTTGTTTATTTCATTGTTTTGTTTTGTTTTATATTTAAAAGAAATTATACACAAACAAATCATAAAAAACAATAAAGTGGAGATTCTACGGAGCCCCTAAAGGGACATGGGGGAAAAAAAAAAAGTATATATATTTTTTGGTGTTTTTTTTAGTCATGTATCTCGTGCGCACGAGAAACTTTCTCGTGCGCACGAGAAACTTTCTCGTGCGCACGAGATACATGTCTAAAAAAAAAATAAATAAAAAAAAATAAATATACTTTCTCGTACGCACGAGAAACTTTTTATAAAGTTTAAAAAAAAAAAAAATTAAAAAAAATATTTTTTTATAACATTATAAAAAGTTTCTCGTGCGCACGAGATAGTTTCTCGTGCGCAGGAGATACATGTCTAAAAAAGACAAAAACAAAAAAAATAAAAATATACTTTCTCGTGCGCACGAGAAACTTTTTATAAAGTTATAAAAAAAATAAAAATTAAAAAAATTATTATTTTTTTATAACATTATAAAAAGTTTCTCGTGTGCACGAGATAGTTTCTCGTGCGCAGGAGATACATGTCTAAAAAAGACAAAAACAAAAAAAATAAAAATATACTTTCTCGTGCGCACGAAAAACTTTTTATAAAGTTATAAAAAAAAAAAAAATTTAAAAAATTATTTTTTTATAACATTATAAAAAGTTTCTCTTGCGCACGAGATAGTTTCTCGTGCGCAGGAGATACATGTCTAAAAAAGACAAAAACAAAAAAAATAAAAATATACTTTCTCGTGCGCACGAAAAACTTTTTATAAAGTTATAAAAAAAAAAAAAATTTTTAAAATTATTTTTTTATGACATTATAAAAAGTTTCTCTTGCGCACGCGATAGTTTCTCGTGTGCAGGAGATACATGTCTAAAAAAGACAAAAACAAAAAAAAGAAAAATATACTTTCTCGTGCGCACGAGAAACTTTTTAGAAAGTTATAAAAAAAAAAAAAATTAAAAAAATTATTTTTTTATAACATTATAAAAAGTTTCTCGTGCGCACGAGATAGTTTCTCGTGCGCAGGAGATACATGTCTAAAAAAATTAAAATAAATAAAATAAAATAATTTAAATTATTAGATACATGTCTAAAAAAGACAAAAACAAAAAAAATAAAAATATACTTTCTCGTGCGCACGAGAAACTTTTTATAAAGTTATAAAAAAAATAAAAATTAAAAAAATTATTATTTTTTTATAACATTATAAAAAGTTTCTCGTGTGCACGAGATAGTTTCTCGTGCGCAGGAGATACATGTCTAAAAAAGACAAAAACAAAAAAAATAAAAATATACTTTCTCGTGCGCACGAAAAACTTTTTATAAAGTTATAAAAAAAAAAAAAATTTAAAAAATTATTTTTTTATAACATTATAAAAAGTTTCTCTTGCGCACGAGATAGTTTCTCGTGCGCAGGAGATACATGTCTAAAAAAGACAAAAACAAAAAAAATAAAAATATACTTTCTCGTGCGCACGAAAAACTTTTTATAAAGTTATAAAAAAAAAAAAAAAATTTAAAATTATTTTTTTATAACATTATAAAAAGTTTCTCTTGCGCACGCGATAGTTTCTCGTGTGCAGGAGATACATGTCTAAAAAAGACAAAAACAAAAAAAAGAAAAATATACTTTCTCGTGCGCACGAGAAACTTTTTATAAAGTTATAAAAAAAAAAAAAATTAAAAAAATTATTTTTTTATAACATTATAAAAAGTTTCTCGTGCGCACGAGATAGTTTCTCGTGCACAGGAGATACATGTCTAAAAAAATTAAAATAAATAAAATAAAATAATTTAAAAAAAAGTCCCCCCATGAACCTTTAGGGGCTCCGTAAGATTCTGAGAAGTGTTGTGAAAAATTTAAAAATTTAAAAAGGCTAAAAATATTAATAATAAAATATGCAATTTACTGCTCATTGTGAAAATTGTGAAGGTTTGAGCAGACTTAAATGCGCTTTTTTCAATAAATAAATGGCTTTCTTGCCAAACACTTACTAGAGACTTGAGGTGTCCAACGGGGGACATTTTTTTTTTCTTAAGCCCGTGACATTTTCAGATAAATAAATGATTATCAATGAGGTGTATTCAATTGAAGACAACAACTATTTGTTTTGTCACCTATTACGTAAAAACTCAACTATTTTTTATTTTCAAATAGCGCAGCACGGGGATTCTCAAAATCTGGGTACGCCAAGGAATCACTCGGTTAAAGTACAGTGTTTTATTTTCCTGTATCCAGACTCAGTGTTACCGTTCAATCCGTGTAATGTTACAGTGGCTAACAATATTAAATATACCGCAAATTCTGTCGCATGTGTGGTGTCTGTAGGAGTGTTTTCATGCATATGTGCACGTGCTATCGTAATGTAATGAAGCTAGCGTCGTTAGCATTAGCTAATATGCTAACACGTGAACGTCACCGTGGAGTTATTGAGTCTGTTTAGCTGATTGGAGAGCTGACTTGCGCAGTTTAGTGGGTCCATAACGAGGACTTATGTTTTGTTTGATCAGCTGTTTTACAGACACGTTTGAAAACAATTATTGTAAATAACTCATTTTACAACGTATATATATATACATATGGAAAAATAGTTCCCCCTCAAATTTAGAGGGTGCGCTATAGTCCGGAAAATATGCTACTTGTTAAATAAAACTTCTGCCTTGTTTTTGACAAACACTTAGGCCTACTACGCTACTATATTTTAATGTTGGTCATTATGGTGGTACTTGATGAAAACAGTTTGAGAACCACTGGCTTAGCACGCACCGAATTGGTGTTAGCATCTTTAATGTACAAAACAGAATTCGTTTTTCAATATGTGGCCTTTTCTTATCTTAACCCTGTAACACCGATTGTTGTAAAATTACAACGTTACCTTTAACCATCCTAAAAAACAATCTGTTATATATTTTTTTACCACATTTACATAGTCATTGGGTCCTATTGTTCAGTCTCACAAGGCTATTGGATCGTACATTTGTTTATAAGTCACGCCTTCTGGCCATGAACTCACACAACCTCTCAAGGTTTCCTTCGGACAACATCTATTTGTTTCGTTGGACTGGATTCATCAGATTCAAGTAATTAAAATTAATCTTTTATATTTATTTTGGTTGTTATTACAATGTCTAGAACAGGGGTCACCAACGCGGTGCCCGCGGGCACCAGGTAGCCCGTAAGGACCAGATGAGTAGCCCGCCGGCCTGTTCTAAAAATAGCTCAAATAGCAGCACTTACCAGTGAGCTGCCTCTATTTTTTTAATTTTATTTATTTACTAGCAAGCTGGTCTCGCTTTGCCCGACATTTTTAATTCTAAGAGAGACAAAACTCAAATAGAATTTGAAAATCCAAGAAAATATTTTAAAGACTTTTTTACTTTGCTTCTTATAACTTTCAGAAAGACAAATTTAGAGAAAAAATACAAACTTAAAAATGATTTTAGGATTTTTAAACACATATACCTTTTTAACTTTTAAATTCCTTCCTCTTCTTTCCTGACAATTTAAATCAATGTTCAAGTAAATGTATTTTTTTTTATTGTAAAGAATAATAAATAAATTGTAATTTAATTCTTCATTTTATCTTCTGTTTTTTTCGACGAAGAATATTTGTGAAATATTTCTTCAAACTTATTATGATTAAAATTCAAAAAAATTATTCTGGCAAATCTACAAAATCTGTAGAATCAAATTTAAATCTTATATCAAAGTCTTTTGAATTTATTTTAAAATTTTTGTTCTGGAAAATCTAGAAGAAATAATGTTAGAAATGTTAGAAATATAGCTTGGTCCAATTTGTTATATATTCTAACAAAGTGTAGATTGGATTTTAACCTATTTAAAACATGTCATCAAAATTCTAAAATTAATCTTAATCAGGAAAAATTACTGATGATGTTCCATAAATTATTTTTTTAAGTTTTTGTCTTCTTTTTTTCGGTTGAATTTAGAATTTTAAAGATTCGAAATTGAAGATAAACTATGTTTCAAAATTTAACTGTCATTTTTTTCGTGTTTTCTCCTCTTTTAAACCGTTCAATTAAGTGTAAATATCATTAATTATTAATAATAACATAGAGTTAAAGGTAAATTGAGCAAATTGGCTATTTCTGGCAATTTATTTAAGTGTGTATCAAAATGGTAGCCCTTCGCATTAATCAGTACCCAAGAAGTAGCTCTTGGTTTCAAAAAGGTTGGTGACCCCTGGTCTAGAGCATGTACATATGTAGTTATTGTGGAACAGATGCATTAAATTTCATTTAGAGCTTGTTATATAATTGTTGCAATTATACAAGAGGGGTAAAAAGCGGGTTTTTTTTAAGAGTTTTATCTTGTTTCATATTTGTAATAAATGACTTCATAAAAATATAACTAATGTGTGATTATTATTAATGGTACATACCGTTATGGGGCTAACTCACAACGTGAGTACAAATACAGAAATTCTGCTCCCATCAAAGCCCAATGTTGCAATATTACAACATTTCCTCTAAAAACATACATAAACATTTATTTTTTTAAAGTCTTCAATTTCTGCATCAAATGCCTCCTACAACAACATCTGAAAGGTCAAATATTTTATATTTTTTTAGGTTTTTCTATATTTGGGTCTTACAGGGTTATTAACATGTTTACATAAATAGGGATATTACTTCAAATAAGCAAAATAAGTACATTGGAATATTCCTGTTTTTCAGGGAGAATCACAGCATTTTTCTTTATTTTTTATTTGTGTATAAGTTATTTGTATATATTTTTTCCAATCAAACTTGAGTTTAATCTGATGCATGTTTTGCACTAAAACCAATTAAGGGGAAATGAATATGTTCAACCATGTCCAAGTGGATCGCACAGAGGGTTCCCTTTAAGGAGGAATCTTAGTGTGAAAGACTAATCGAACCATCTAGTAGTCCGAAGTGTCCCCCAGGATAGCAGGCTCGGGGATTGCAGTTTTATCTGCATACACACCTACAATGCATTTAGATGAGTTTATAGGACGGATTCCAGTAGCTCCAGTCTTGGCTGAGCACTCCCGCACAATCTCCACGTACATACACAACAAACATTTCTTTTAGTCGAGGTGTCTGTCTACTATCCCGAGCTAAAATAAAGCAACAGTGGATTTCCCTTGATGAAAAATGAGTAAATGCTTTCCTCACGTGTCCATTAGGGGTTGCACTAATGCATTTCAGCTCACAAAGTTGTGCTGAAATTCTCAGCAATATTACATATCGCATATATATACATATGTATATACGTATGTATATATATTTTTTTCCACAGTGATGTCTATCCCGATCCTAAAGGAGGGAACAGGATAGGCCGGGCCCCGCGATGGCTCTTTATTCTGTGTGCAATGAACTTTAAAGCCCAGCTGAGAGAAAACAACAAGTGGGCGAGAAACAAAAGCACAATGATCTTCTCAGGTTTGAAAGGAAAACAAATAATAATAAAAAAAAGAACGCTCACGGTAAACTGCGTCTATAATAAGCAAATATTATCACATGTAATATTGTATTACATAAACGTGTAGATACTTGAACCGAGCTTGGATAAGCGCAAAAGGCGAGCTCTCCTCGAAACAGAGAGAATCGGACACAACCCAAGGGAAACTTAGCAGAGGGCTATGAAACGAAGGCTACGTTCACACTGCAGGATTTGTTATTTTTTTTGTCAAACACAATCTTTTTATAGTCGTTACAAAAAAAAAGAGAAGCGATTTCTAATGTGAATGCAATCCGAATTTCAGTCCTGGCAATTTTGTGGCAATTTCAAGGGTTTTGCGCAATCCAAGTCAACATTTTCTGAGCCGAATTATTGCGCGTAGAAGATTAACAGAAGTATTTTGACTGGCTTCGAGGGTGTCTGCGGGCGAGCAGTCGGACACAGGAGTGGTGGAACTTTCACGCCACTTCCTAGAACAATTTATTCTCACCCGTTTTCTGCTCCGTAGTCAACTATTTACTTTGTAACCGTCTATTTTGGTGATTAATTATGACTTTAAGGAGGCGTGATTGCGTATATACCGTATTTTTCGGACTATAAGTCGCAGTTTTTTTTCATAGTTTGGCCGGGGGTGCGACTTATACTCAGGAGCGACTTATGTGAAATTATTAACACATTAGCGTAAAATATCAAATAATATTATTGATCTCATTCACGTAAGAGACTAGACGTATAAGATTTCATGGGATTTAGCGATTAGGAGTGACAGATTGTTTGGTAAACGTATAGCATGTTCTATATGTTATAGTTATTTGAATGACTCTTACCATAATATGTTACGTTAACATACCAGTTGGTTATTTATGCCTCATATAACGTACACTTATTCAGCCTGTTGTTCACTATTCGTTATTTATTTTAAATTGCCTTTCAAATGTCTATTCTTGGTGTTGGCTTTTATCAAATACATTTCCCCAAAAAATGCGACTTATACTCCAGTGCGACTTATATATGTTTTTTTCCTGCTTTATTATGCATTTTCGGCCGGTGCGACTTATACTCCGAAAAATACGGTAATTATGACTTTAAGGAGGTGTGATTGCGTATATACCGTATTTTTCGGAGTATAAGTCGCTCCGGAGTATAAGTCGCACCGGCCGAAAATGCATAATAAATTGAATGAATGAATGAGATAAATAATATTATTTGATATTTTAGGCTAATGTGTTAATAATTTCACACATAAGTCGCTCCTGAGTATAAGTCGCACCCCCGGCCAAACTATGAAGAAAACTCCGACTTATAGTCCGAAAAATACGGTACAAAAAGTCAGAAATATGAGGTAAAAAGGTCAAAATTTTATTTTTTTAAAGTCAGAAATATGAGGTAAAAAGTCTAAATTGAGAACAAGGAGTCAGAAATATAAGGTAAAAAGTCTAAATTTAGGAAACTAAAAGTCAGAAATATGAGGTAAAAAGTCTAAATTTAGAGGAAAAAGTCAGAAATGAGGTAAAAAGTCTAAATTGAGTACAAAAAGTCAGAAATATGAGGTAAAAAGTCTAAGTTTGATTTTTTCAAAGTCAGAAATATGAGGTAAAAGGTCTAAATTTAGGAAACTAAAAGTCAGAAATATGAGGTAAAAAGTCTAAATTTAGAGAAACAAGTCAGAAATGAGGTAAAAAGTCTAAATTGAGTACAAAAAGTCAGAAATATGAGGTCAAAAGTCTAAGTTTGATTTTTTTAAAGTCAGAAATATGAGGTAAAAAGTCTAACTTTAGGAAACTAAAAGTCATAAATATGAGGTAAAAAGTCTAAATTGAGAGAAAAAAGTCATAAATTAGGTAAAAAGTCTAAATTGAGAGCAAAAAGTCAGTAATATGAGGTAAAAAGTCTAAATTTAGGAAACTAAAAGTCAGAAATATGAGGTAAAAAGTCTAAATTGAGTACCGTATTTTTCGGAGTATAAGTCGCACCGGCCGAAAATGCATAAAAAAGAAGGAAAAAAACATATATAAGTCGCACTGGAGTGTAAGTCGCATTTTTTGGGGAAATGTATTTGATAAAAGCCAACACCAAGAATAGACATTTGAAAGGCAAGTTAAAATGTCTAAAGAATAGTGAACAACAGGCTGAAGTGTACGTTATATGAGGCATAAATAACCAACTGAGAACGTGCCTGGTATGTTAACGTAACATATTATGGTAAGAGTCATCCAAATAAGTATAACATATAGAACATGCTATACGTTTACCAAACAATCTGTCACTCCTAATCGCTAAATCCCATGAAATCTTATACGTCTAGTCTCTTACGTGAATGAGATCAATAATATTATTTGATATTTTACGCTAATGTGTTAATAATTTCACACATAAGTCGCTCCTGAGTATAAGTCGCATACTAAACTATGAAAAAAACTGCGACTTATAGTCCGAAAAAATACGGTATACAATTTATTTCCACACGAGAAAGAGGTCCGGGTCGCATATGAAAAAAATTTGGACTGGCGCTGTTCGCACGGACAGGAAAACATCCGATACAGGTGGCATGTGGGCAAAAAGATCGGAATTGACCTGCAGTGTGAACGAGTCCAATATTGTCCCCTTGTTCAATATCACCACATGTCTACACCTACGCTGAGTCAGCAAACACTTAAAAGTAAAAAAAGTATAATCCTTAACGTACTGACTGGTAATCTATCATAACATGAGAGGAAAAGAAAAAAGGATCTAATATCGGTGTCTTAACTATATTTCTTTTTTTTGTAATTTTTTTAAATTAGTTTTATTTATTTCTTAAATCGCTTGTAAAACGTGTTCCAAAGTTACATCCTGTCTGTGTCGACTGTACAAAGTGAAAAGTTTGGATTATTAATATTTACACGTAAAAGATTAACATACTAACGCCATCGCCGGTGTCTTTTTCTTTCTTCGCAAATTCCGAACTTTCCTCCCCTCGTGTAAGCGGCGGGTCTGAAAATGTGCATGTATAAAAAATTCCAGAGACTTGTTAGTTCCGAAGTCATAAGTCTGGTATGATCGGGTGTTTGGATTTAAGGCTAACTATCAAGCTTATGTTGTGACTTTATGAATAGTAATCAGCAAAAAAAAAATGCTGTTATGCTAACACACACACACCTACAATGCATTTAGATGAGCGTATAAGACGGATTCCAGTAGCTCCACTAACACACACACACCTACAATGCATTTAGATGGGTGTATAAGACGGATTCCAGTAGCTCCACTAACGGATTCCAGTAGCTCCACTAACACACACACACACCTACAATGCATTTAGATGAGTGTATAAGACGGATTCCAGTAGCTCCACTAACACACACACACACCTACAATGCATTTAGATGAGCGTATAAGACGGATTCCAGTAGCTCCACTAACACACACACACCTACAATGCATTTAGATGGGTGTATAAGACGGATTCCAGTAGCTCCACTAACACACACACACCTACAATGCATTTAGATGAGTGTATAAGACGGATTCCAGTAGCTCCAGTCTTGGCCGAGCACTCCCGCACAATCTCTTGCAGCCCTTAAACTTCTGACAAAAAACAACTTCTGACTCCGCCGACTAATTGGAGATCAAAGCTTGAAATAGCGAATAAAGGCTTTCCCCCCCGCCCTCGTTTTTGTTTCAAACTCTGTACACTCGGATGACGCGTCATTGAAAAGGGCGAGGAGGAGGAAAGGGGCGGCGATGGCGTGATAAGGCATGTCTACTGAGCGCCTGAACCTACACCAGGTAAAGGTCCTGTGCAATAAATGAGGCTTTGCCAGCGTCGCAAAGAAAAGAGGGAAAATATGTACATCAGTCGAGGCTGATAGCTCGAAGGCTGTTTTCTCAAATAGACATCCTCCTCTCGTCATGACTATCATTGTCACGGGGCCACAACTCCCCCACTTTGCCGTCCCAGCGATGCCATCTACGGCGGCGTATGCAAGACTACGGCGGGTCGAAAGGTAAAGAACTAAATAAATAAATACATCTTTAAAATACGACTTCAATGTGTCATTAATTAATCATCATTGGAATGGAATACATACATGTGTAAATGTATTTCATGTAAAAGTGCATTTTAATTATTCAATCATTTCAATATTTAATTAACCATTTATATTTTAATTAACTATTTCATGATGTAATTATTTCATGATTTGATTAATTATTGAATAAATTATTTCACAATTTCATTAACACATAATTTGCAGTTCAATAGCGCCAGGAAAAAGAAGTAAAATAAATAAATCATTAAATCTTAAAATAATGAATTAATTCATTACAGTCATGAAATGATTAAATAAAAAAATAAATAAGTCGTGAAATCATGAAATAATTCATTCCCATCATGAAATAACAAAATAAATCATGAAATAGTCACAATCATACAATAATTAAATCAGTAAATTGCAAAAGTCATTAAATCATGAAATAATTCATTAAAATCAGTAAAAAAAATATTTATTTAACTACTTAATTAATTAAATTCTTATACTTTAATTAACTATTTCATGATGTAATTATTTCATGATTTGATTAATTATTTAATAGATTATTTCACAATTTCATCAACCCTCTGCGTTACACATAATTTGCAGTTCAATAGAGCCAGGAAAAAGAAGTAAAATAAATAAATCATTAAATAAATCTTAAAATAATGAATTAATTCATTACAATCATGAAATAATTAAATTTTTTTTTAAAATAAGTCGTGAAATCAAGAAATAATTCATTCCTATCATGAAATAATGAAATAAATCATGAAATAGTCACAATCATACAATAATTAAATCAGTAAATTGCAAAAATCATTAAATCATGAAATAATTCATTAAAATCAGTAAAAAAAAAAAGACAAATAATGAAATAATAAATAACAATCATGAAATAATTTAATAAATCTTAAAATAATGAAATCATTAATTGCAATCGTGAAATAATTAAATCAATGAATAAATAAATAAGTCATGAAATCTTAAAATAATTGCAATGATGAAATAATGAAATAAATCAATAAATCATGAAACAATAAATTACAATTACCATTTACCATGAATTGATTAACGTGGATCCCGACTTAAACAAGTTGAAAAACTTATTCTGGTGTTACTATTTAGTGGTCAATTGTACGGAATATGTACTGTACTGTGCAATCTACTAATAAAAGATTCAATTCAATTCAATTAAAATTCAATTCAATTCGAATTCAATTCAATTCAATTCAAAGATCATGAAATAATAAATTACAATCATGCAATAATTGATTAAGTAAATTACATAAACCATTAATTAATTAATTAAAATAAGTAAATAATTTAAAAATTCAATAAAATCAGTAGACAATGAAAAAAAAAATCATTAAATCATTAATTACAACCATGAAAAAATTAAATAAATCATGACATATTGAAATAATAAGTTACAATCATGAAATAATTGAATCAGTAAATTACATAAAATAGTAAATCAGGAAATTATTATAGTCAGTAAAAAAATAAAAAAATAAATTAAAAGTCAGTAAATAATTAAATGAATCATTAAATCATGAAATAATTATATTGATCATTCCACCATGAAATAATCTATTAAAATTATGAACAAAATTAGATGAATCATTAAATCATGAAATAATTATTGACATTAATGAAATAATTAGATAAATAAATACATATTGAAATGTTGAAATCAATATTTAATTAAATGTACTGTTAGGTGAAATACATTGACACATTTATGTATTTAATCACAAAATTTAATGTCTGACACCTTAATTATTTTTTAATCATTTTTGTCCCATTTGAGCCTCCATAAAATACCAGCGAGAGTGCCTGGTGACGTCACGGGAGTAACCTGAATGGAAAAGACGTAGAAGGCCGCCGTGCTGTGAAGTGGCGCCACTCCCAGACCGTGTGGGACATCCTGAATAGAACTGCCGTACGGCGTCATAAAATCTATTTTTTTTTGTACGAAGTTATAAAACATCTCGTATCGAAACCGCTGCCGGTGCAGCATCTCAAGCCGCTTGAACATTTGATGTATTGATTTTTTTTGGCGCTCCAACGCGACGTGAACGGGAGGACACTCCCACCGGACCTTTAAGGCACGTCCTTTTCTCTCGGCGTCCCTGGCCCTTGCGACGAAGCGTTCAAGCGCAAACGCGCTCGATTCCGACCGTCGCAAAAAACATCGATTAAAAACCCCGAAAGGAAAACGTGTGAAGTCAAATATTCCACCGAGAGCAAGAACGGAAGAGTTCAGTCTTTCTGGCTCCGAGGTTGGACCGCCTTTAAGCTGCCGACGCCGGCAAGGAAGAAAAACAAAACCATACAAGTACGAAAAACCGATGGGATATCACACCTTGTAACACAGAGCAATAAAAAGCGAAGATATCTTACGGCGTGTTCTTCACAACGTTATTATTAATAGTGTTCTAGTCTTTATACCCTGTTTTTTTCCCCTAGAATCATTCATGATTGTATTTCTCACAGCAAATCTTTTGGCCTGCGGGAGGAGGGAGGAAAGGGAGGAGAGTTCAGGGCGGGAGAAAACTCAAGTCATCCCCTGGGTTGCCGCTCTCCAATCGTGCAGTCTTCCGTCCGATCCCAGCGGGATCGCACGTCCCGTACCGAACCCGGGTGAGCGATAACTGCGGAGTCAACGGGGGCGATGTCGGTAAAAGTAGATCACTTTGGCGTTTGGGGAGAGAGGGGTCACTTCCCCGTCTCGGCAAAGTGTCCTGATTTTGTATTTTTATAAAATAAAGATTTCTCTACGTGGGAAATGTGGATCCTCCGGGTGGTCACGACCCCCGGCTGCAGTGCGTGGACGGTGTCTTTAAAAACATCCCTGATCTCCGGACGCGCCCGAACCTCTCACACGTCGGACTCGATGCTGGACAGTTTCTCGTAGACGTGGCCGTTGCTTCCGTTGAAGGGCCGCGACGGGGCGACCCCCAGCATGGAGCCGTGGTGGCTCAGGCCGCCCAGGCTGAGCTCTTTCGGGAACCGGGGGGACACGTTGGACATGACCCCGGCGGTGGCGGACGCCGGCAGGTAAGACGTGGTGCTCGTCTGACTCCTGAAGTCACTTCGGCTGTTTTTGGCGACCTGCTGCTGCTTTTTCATGTAAAACTGTTTGGCTCCGTGCATCAGACACTGGTCGTCGTCAAACGTGGGTATAAAGGGGTTCTGGTTTACCCGGTCAGGGTAAAGAGATTTGGATAAAGAGATCGCCGCCCCGCCGCCACCTTCCATCAGAGACCTGTCCCTGTCCCTCACGTCTCGCTCTCCGACGGAGCGGCGATGGAGGCCGTCGCCTCCTCTGAACAGGCCTCCCATCCGGCCTTCGCCTCCATAAAACGAAGGGTCCCTTTCCCGGTCTCTCTCGGACCCCCCGTGACGCTCAAACATGTGCGCAAACGGGTTGGCGCCCTCCATGTAGCGCTCCTTCTCCTTCAGGCTGACGCTTCGGGGAGGCGGCAGCATTCCGCCCATACCCGGACCGCTCATCCCGCCGACGCCTCCCAGATTGCCCATCAAGCTCCCCATGCCGCCCGTCTCCTCCTTCTGGAGGTCGACAAACGCGTCGTAGGAATGCTGCCGCCGGAGCGGCTTGCCGAAGCCTCCCCCTTTCCTCCGCTGCTGCGCCTGAGATTGCGACTGGGGGACGGCGACCATGCCTCCCCCTCCCACGCCCCCAATCTGTTCCAAGAGGTGGTTGTTGTCCTCGCTGATGTCGTAGAGGTTCCCCGTCTTTTTGCAGCTCTCGCAGCGCAAACAGGACGCGGAGCTGGGACGGCTGCCTCCACCACCCCCCGAGGACCCGCAGCTTATGCCACCGTAGCCGCCGCCCCCGTGCATGGACATCTGCTTCACCCCCGCACCGGACCGACAGTTCCTGCACTCCCATTCTCCCCCGGCCAACCCAGATCCCCCGCCGCTCTTTGAGTCCGACTTCTTGGGTTTGCTCTTGAGAAAGTCTTCCACCGGAACCAGCGAGGTGCAGGTAGGTACTCCTCCGTCTCTACTCCCAGGGCCTTCAGTCAGATCCACATGTTCCCACTGGGGGACGCCCTCTTTTGGGCGGAACTGGTCCAAATAAAAGTCCCTCACGCTCTCCTTTTCTCTGAAGAGATAGTTTGCGTCGGTATTCCCTCCTCCTCGCTTACGTTCGGGGGGCAAAAGTGGTGGCGAGGCAGAGCGATGGTTGTGGTAGTGGTGGTGGCTGATGTGGTACGGTTTCCTCCGGTAGCCCAGCTCGATTTCATCCAGCTCCCGTCTGGACTTGGCAGAGGCCGGCCTCTTTTTCAGGCTATCGCGGTATTGTTTGCGTTTCTTGGCGTTACCTTCCAGGTTCCCGTAGGTTACCGTGTGCGTGGAAATGTCAGAGACGTCGGACCGTACGTTTCCGTCGTCGTCCCCTCTCCCGCCGCAGTACCCGTGACCGGGGATGTAGGTGGAACTCGAGGCACCGCCCTTGAAAGAGAACTTCCCGTACAAGTCCGGCAGGCCGCTTTTAAAGCCCTGGCCTGGAGGCGGAGTCTGTCCGGACAGCAGGTCGAACTTGCTCATGTTCCTGTGGGTCAGCGCCGAGCACGGCTGGGTGGTGAAGATCGGCGCCACCCCTCCCCCGAGGCTGTCACAGTCAAACATGCCGCCCTCCAGGGAACTGGCACTGCCCAAACTATGCGGCCTGTTGGCAGGCGGTCCACTGAGCCCAAGTGTGGAACCGTGATGGTGCAGGTAGCGGTCCTGGTACACGTTGCTGTCCTTCATGTGGACGTTGCCGAACGTCCTCTCCACCTCGCCGATGTAGTCGCTGAACATGTTGTCCTCCGGCAAATAAGGCGGCTTGCAGTCCGAGTGGCCCGCCAGGCTGCGCCGGTGCTCCGAGATGTCGTAAACGGACGACTCCCGGCGAATGAAGTCCAGAGCGCTGTGGGGCGAGCCGTTGACGCCGGACAGGGAGGCCATGTTCTTGGCGGTGCGTAGGAGGCGCAGGATGTTAGAGTGGGTGTTGTTCATGGTGGCCGACGGCGAGTTCAACGCCGAGCTGCTTTTCTCCTCGATCTGCACGCCGTGAATGCAGCTGTAGATGCCCTGTGGGGGGACACACAAAATCCAGATTTTAAAAGTTGTGTTTCCGTTTACAGTAATGCACCGTAAAATCAACAACGGTAGATTTTGTGGTACAAAAACAAATTTGACCATGTGGCCTTACCCCCCCCCCCCCTTTGTAAAAACAAAGACCATCGAATTTATGGTAAAAAAAAAAAAAGGCAGCTAAGTCCTCTGAATTTTACTGTAAAAATGACATTGGTGCCCTTTTGTCAATTTATAGTAATTCAATGTAAAAAAAACAACATTATACATTTTACAGTAAAAAAAAATTGCTTCTTAGTTGTGACAATTTTACTGTAAAAAATAAAAGTTGTACCATTTTTCCATTTACGGTAACACAAACAAGGAGATGAAATTTCACAGTAAAAAAAAACAATGGCAATTTACGTAAAAGCAATGACCGTGCAGTTTGTTGTGTAAAAAAAAAAAAAAAAATCATTAAAATAAATGTGGTATGGTTTTTTTCATTTACAGTGATGCACTGTAAAAAAAAAAAAAGATAGATTTTACGGCAAAAAACTGGCAGCTCAGTCCCTAGAGTTTTATTGTAAAAATTGCATTGGTGCCCTTTTGTCAATATATATATATATATATATATATATATATATATATATATATATATATATATATATATATATATATATATATATATATATATATATATATATATATATATATATATATATATATATATATATATATATATATATATAAACGAGATTCTTAGTTGTGAGAATTTTACTGTAAAAATAAAACTGGTAGAATTTTTTCCTTTACAGTAAAACACTGTAAAAATAATGATCATACTGTAAAAAAAAAAAAAAAAAAAAAAAAAGACCATAGATTTTATGGTAAAAAACTGGCAGCTAAGTCCTCTGAATTTTACTGTAAAAATTACATTGGTACCCTTTTGTCAATTTATAGTAATTCACTGTAAAAAATAACATTATCCATTTTACAGTAAAAAAAAAAAAAAGCTTCTTAGTTGTGACAATTTTACTGTAAAAATAAAAGTTGTACCATTTTTCCATTTACAGTAACACACTGTAAAAATAAAAGTGGTACCATTTTTTTATTTACAGTAACAAACAATGAGCTGAGATTTCACGGTAAAAAACTGTAAAAGCAATGACCATGCAGTTTGTTGTGAAAAAAAAGATCATTAAAATAAATGTGGTATCGTTTTTTCATTTACAGTGATTCACTGTAAAAAAAAAAATTACAATAGATTTTACGGTAAAAAACTGGCAGCTCAGTCCCCAGAATTTTATTGTAAAAATTGCATTGGTGCCCTTTTGTCAATATATATATATATATATATATATATATATATATATATATATATATATATATATATATATATATATATATATATATATATATATATATATATATATATACTAGCTTCTTAGTTGTGAGAATTTTACTGTAAAAATAAAACTGGTACAATTTTTTCATTTACAGTAACACACTGTAAAAATAATGATCATACTTTAAAAATAAAATAAAATTGCAATTTACATTAGTGCACTGTAAAAACGACGACTGTAGATTTTACTGTGAAAAACTGTGACCATGAAAATAACAAAATAAATTTTTTTCCATTTACAGTAATTCACTGTAAAAACGATGCCCATGGATTTTACGGTAAAAATTACTTTTGTCATTTTATAGTAATTCACTGTAAAAAAAACAAAACACTATACATTTTACAGTAAAAAAAAAGATAGCTGTTCAGTTGACAATGTTGCTGTAAAAATAAAAGTAGTACCATTTTTCCATTTACAGTAAGAGATTTTACGGTAAAAGACAAAACAAAGAGTTAGTGCACTGTAAAAGCAATGACCGTGCAGTTTGTTGTGAAAAATGTAATCATAAAAATAAAGGTGGTATTGTTTTTTAATTTGCAGTGATGCACTGTAAACAAAAAACAAAGACCATAGACTTTACGGTAAAAAAGTGGCAGCTCAGTCCCCAGAATTTTACTGTAAAAATTACATTGGTGCCCTTTTGTCAATTTATAGTAATTCACTGTAAAAAACAACATTATACATTTTACAGTAAAAAAAAATAGCTTCTTAGTTGTGACAATTTTACTGTAAAAAAAAAAAAGTTGTACCATTTTTCCATTTACAGTAACACACTGTAAAAATAAAAGTGGCAATGGCAATTTAAGTTAATGCACTGTAAAAGCAATGATCGTGCAGTTTGTTGTGAAAAAAAAAATACAATTCATTAAAATAAATGTGGTATCGTTTTCATTTACAGTGATGCACTGTAAAAAAAAATTACGATAGATTTTACGGTAAAAAACTGGCAGCTCAGTCCCCAGATTTTTATTGTAAAAATTGCATTGGTGCCGTTTTGTCAATATATATATATATATATATATATATATATATATATATATATATATATATATATATATATATATATATATATATATATATATATATATATATATATATATAAATAAATAAAACAATAAAAAAACTAGCTTCTTAGTTGTGAGAATTTTACTGTCAAAATAAAACTGGTACCATGTTTTCCTTTACAGTAACACACTGTAAAAATAATGATCATACTGTAAAAAAAAAAAAAAAGACCATAGATTTTATGGTAAAAAAGTGGCAGCTCAGCCCCCAGAATTTTACTGTAAAAATTACACTGGTGCCCTTTTGTCTATATATATATATATATATATATATATATATATATATATATATATATATATATATATATATATATATATATATATATATTAAAAAACAACTAGCTGCTTAGTTGTTACAATTTTACTGTAAAAATAAAAGTTGTACCATTTTTTCATTTACAGTAACACACTGTAAAAATAATGACCATACTGTAAAAAAAATTTAAAAATTGGTCCCTCCCACAAAATGCACCCCTGACCGCCGGCCCCTTTTACAGTCGCTGATTATTTGCGCAGCAACACCAGGGGCCTCTCGAGGGGCCCACAGCAAAATCTATTAGTGATTACAGGAAATCAACAAGTAAGTAGCCGCGTACAAGTGCATCTAAAGTGCATCTAAAGTGCCTACGGGCCGTGGACCACATGCAAATGAGGGGCCCCGCAACAGGAACAGGAACGCAGTAATTAAACCCCTGATGTGTTTATTGCTCCCGAGTCATTGGGGAGCTTTGAATCGATATTTTTCATTCATTTGCAGCGAGGTCCCAGGCGGGGTCCGCAGAAGTTGGTCGCCACGAGGAGCTTATTGAGCCGCTCCGAGAGAAGGAGCGCTAAGCAACCGTGACAGATGACTCCTTCTGACGCTCAAATGCTAATTGCTGCAATAACAATCACATTTATTGGAATCATGCTGCTAAATGAAAAAAGCAGAAGGAGAGAAAAAGGCTGAGGAGACGATGATATAGTCTTGGAACAGCTTGTCTACGTTCTCTTCTACATGCTAACAAACGTGTGCTCAGCATTAATGAACATAGGAAAGGATCTAAGTCCAAGACTAGATGTGACCAATTTAAGTCTAACACTAGATGTGACCAATCTAAGTCCAAAACTAAATGTGACCAATCTAAGTCCAAGACTAGATGTGACCAATCTAAGTCTAAGACGAGATGTGACCAATCTAAGTCCAAAACTAAATGTGACCAATCTAAGTCCAAGACTAGATGTGACCAGTCTAAGTCTAAGACTAGATGTGACCAATCTAAGTATAAGACTAGATCTGACTAATCTAAGTCTAAGACTAGATGTGACCAATCTAAGTCTAAGACTAGATGTGACCAATCTAAGTCCAAGACTAGATGTGACCAGTCTAAGTCTAAGACTAGATGTGACCAATCTAAGTATAAGACTAGATCTGACTAATCTAAGTCTAAGACTAGATGTGACCAATCTAAGTCTAAGACTAGATGTGACCAAACTAAGTATAAGACTAGATCTGACTAATCTAAGTCTAAGACTAGATGTGACCAATCTAAGTCCAAGACTAGATGTGACCAATCTAAGTCCAAGACTAAATGTGACCAATCTAAGTCCAAGACTAGATGTGACCAGTCTAAGTCTAAGACTAGATGTGACCAATCTAAGACTAAGACTAAATGTGACCAAACTAAGTCTAAGACTACATGTGACCATTCTAAGACTAAGACTAGATGTGAGCAACCTAAGTCTAGGACTAGATGTGACCAATCTAAGTCTAAGACTAGATGTGACTAACCTAAGGCTAGGACTAGATGTGACAAATCTAAGTCTAAGACTAGATGTGACCAATCTAAGTCCAAGACTAGATGTGACCAATCTAAGTCCAAGACTAAATGTGACCAATCTAAGTCCAAGACTAGATGTGACCAGTCTAAGTCTAAGACTAGATGTGACCAATCTAAGACTAAGACTAAATGTGACCAATCTAAGTCTAAGACTACATGTGACCATTCTAAGACTAAGACTAGATGTGAGCAACTTAAGTCTAGGACTAGATGTGACCAATCTAACTCTAAGACTAGATGTGACTAACCTAAGACTAGGACTAGATGTGACAAATCTAAGTCTAAGACTAGATGTGACCAATCTAAGTCCAAGACTAGATGTGACCAATCTAAGTCCAAGACTAAATGTGACCAATCTAAGTCCAAGACTAGATGTGACCAGTCTAAGTCTAAGACTAGATGTGACCAATCTAAGACTAAGACTACATGTGACCAATCTAAGTCTAAGACTACATGTGACCATTCTAAGACTAAGACTAGATGTGGGCAACCTAAGTCTAGGACTAGATGTGACCAAATCTAAGTCTAATACTAGATGTGACTAACCTAAGACTAGGACTAGATGTGACAAATCTAAGTCTAAGACTAGATGTGACCAATCTAAGTCTAGGACTAGATGTGACCAATCTAAGACTAAGACTAGATGTGAGCAATCAAAGTCTAAGACTAGATGTGACTAACCTAAGACTAGGACTAGATGTGACAAATCTAAGACTAAGACTAGATGTGACCAATCTAAGACTAAGACTAGATGTGACTAATCTAAGTCTAAGACTAGATGTGACCAATCTAAGACTAAGACTAGATGTGAGCAATCAAAGTCTAGGACTAGATGTGACCAATCTAAGACAAAGACTAGATGTGACTAATCTAAGTATAAGACTGGATGTGACCAATCTAAGACTAAGACTAGATGTGAGCAATCAAAGTCTAGGACTAGATGTGACCAATCTAAGTCTAAGACTAGATCTGACTAATCTAAGTATAAGACTAGATGTGACCAATCTAAGTCTAAGACTAGATGTGACCAATCTAAGACTAAGACTAGATGTGACCAATCTAAGTCCAAGACTAGATGTGACCAATCTAAGTCTAAGACTAGATGTGACCAGTCTAAGTCTAAGACTAGATGTGACCAGTCTAAGTCTAAGACTAGATGTGACCAATCTAAGTCTAAGACTAGATGTGACCAGTCTAAGTCTAAGACTAGATGTGACCAATCTAAGACTAAGACTAAATGTGACCAATCTAAGTCTAAGACTACATGTGACCATTCTAAGACTAAGACTAGATGTGAGCAACCTAAGTCTAGGACTAGATGTGACCAATCTAAGACTAAGACTAGATGTGACCAGTCTAAGTCTAAGACTAGATGTGATCAATCTAAGTCTAGGACTAGATGTGACCAATCTAAGACTAAGACTAGATGTGACCTGTCTAAGTCTAAGACTAGATGTGAGCAACCTAAGTCTAGGATTAGATGTGACCAATCTAAGACTAAGACTAGATGTGACCAATCTAAGTCTAAGACTAGAAGTGACCAATCTAAGTCTAAGACTAGATGTGACCAATCTAAGTCTAGGACTAGATGTGAGCAACCTAAGTCTAAGACTAGAAGTGACTAACTTAAGTCTAGGACTAGATGTGAGCAACCTAAGTCTAAGACTAGAAGTGACTAACCTAAGTCTAAGACTAGAAGTGACTAACCTAAGTCTAAGACTAGAAGTGACTAACTTAAGTCTAGGACTAGATGTGAGCAAAGCAGCCTGGTACCAAGAAGTGTTTCTAACATTCCCAGGCAGTCCTGAGGTTGACTAAGAGCCACATGAGATAGTTTTTGTTGCAGCCACTTAGTCTGAGCAGGACTGGCCCCGGGGCCACAAGCAGCAAATCAAAGAGACGGGGTGAGGGTCAGAGTGTGGCCCCGTGCTGTAAATTAGTCGTGTGGTTTTTAGCCCGCAGTGTTTCACCTCCACAGTTACACCACAGCCACGTCCAAACAATCACCACACCCATGAAATACCTCATATTCCCTCTTTGAGTTACAAGGTTTGTTTTTGGACATATAAGGATTTTAACTCAACATTAAGCGGGAGAAAATGGATGGATGGATTTTTGTAAACATTTACCTCCTGGCGACTGAAACAGGAAGACATGAACATCATGTCTCTGCATGACGGCCCACTTCTGCCAGACTTTTCACAAACTTCAGAAGGACTTGTCATGATTTTACACTTTTATGACTAATACATGCTCAAATGTTGGATACTGGTGTTAAACAATGCTCAGGCGTCAAATCATGGGGCGTCAAATCATAAGGCGTCAAATCATGGGGCGTCAAATCATAAGGCGTCAAATCATAAGGCGTCAAATCATAAGGTTCATGCATTTGCAAATCATAAAGTGTCAAATCATAAGGCGTCAAATCATAAGGCCTCAAATCATGGGGCGTCAAATCATGGGGCGTCAAATCATGGGGCGTTAAATCATAAGGCGTCAAATCATAAGGTTCATGCATTTGCAAATCATAAAGTGTCAAATCATAAGGCGTCAAATCATAAGGCATCAAATCATGGGGCGTCAAATCATAAGGCGTCAAATCATGGGGCGTCAAATCATAAGGCGTCAAATCATAAGGTTCATACATTTGCAAATCATAAAGTGTCAAATTATAAGGCGTCAAATCATAAGGCGTCAAATCATGGGGCGTCAAATCATAAGGCGTCAAATCATAAGGTTCATGCATTTGCAAATCATAAAGTGTCAAATTATAAGGCGTCAAATCATGGGGCGTCAAATCATAAGGCGTCAAATCATAAGGTTCATGCATTTTCAAATCATAAAGTGTCAAATCATAAGGCGTCAAATTATACAGGGTAAAATCATAAGGTTCATGCATTTGCAAATCATAAAGTGTCAAATCATAAGGCGTCAAATCATAAGGCGTCAAATCATGGGGCGTCAAATCATAAGGTGCCAAATCATAAGGTTCGTGCATTTGCAAATCATAAAGTGTCAAATCATAAGGCGTCAAATTATACAGGGTAAAATCATAAGGTTCATGCATTTGCAAATCATAAAGTGTCAAATCATAAGGCGTCAAATCATAAGGCGTCAAATCATGGGGCGTCAAATCATAAGGCGTCAAATCATGGGGCGTCAAATCATAAGGCATCAAATCATCGGGTGTCAAATCATAAGGTTCATGCATTTGCAAATCATAAAGTGTCAAATCATAAGGCGTCAAATCATGGGGCGTCAAATCATAAGGCGTCAAATCATGGGGCGTCAAATCATAAGGCATCAAATCATCGGGTGTCAAATCATAAGGTTCATGCATTTGCAAATCATAAAGTGTCAAATCATAAGGCGTCAAATCATAAGGCGTCAAATTATAAGGCGTCAAATCATGGGGCGTCAAATCATAAGGCGTCAAATCATAAGGTTCATGCATTTGCAAATCATAAAGTGTCAAATCATAAGGCGTCAAATCATGGGGCGTCAAATCATAAGGTTCATGCATTTGCAAATCATAAAGTGTCAAATCATAAGGCGTCAAATCATGGGGCGTCAAATCATAAGGTTCATGCATTTGCAAATCATAAGGCGTCAAACTATAATGCGTCAAATCCTACGGAGTAAAATCATAAGGTTCATGCATTTGCAAATCATAAAGTGTCAAATCATAAGGCGTCAAATTATAAGGCGTCAAATCATACGGGGTAAAATCATAAGGTTCATGCATTTGCAAATCACAAGGTGTCAAATCATGGGGCGTCAAATCAGGTGTCGGTTTCTCAGATCTGGACAGCCACAGGAAGGACCTTATCAGGACCCGAAAATCTACGAGCAGAGAGGGGGCAAACCTGACACCGCTCCAAGCACCTTTAGTTTGAACTGTTTATGACCCAGTGCAGCTGCTGCATAACGAGACCCCCCCCCCCCCCCGCCCCCTTAGAAGCAGCTGCAGCTATGTAATCGGGGAATGCCCAAATAAATGGGGAGGCGTGGAACTTTTCCCTCAGAGCGTGGGGCGACACCGTACGAGGGTGCAGTTTCCACGCACTCTCCTCATGAGCTAAATTGAATCCTGTCTCTGTTCGATTCCTTGCTTCTTGTCTTGTTTAATAGACAAGAAAATGAAAGTGAAAGCTGCGTTTTGTGCACAAAGGACTGAATGAACCGTGTCTGGTTTCCCACAAGTACTCCATCCATCCTTCCTCTACCGCTTGGCCCTCTCGGGGCCGAAGGCAGGGAACACAACACAAATCTGGCCCGGGGTCTTACCCTGCTGATGGAGAAGACGAAGCCGGGTTGTCCCGAGCAGACGCCCATGAAGCAGAAGCGCAGCTGCCAGTAGAACCAGTGCTCGCAGATGAAGGTGATGAGCGACAGCGCCATGGCGGCCCCCAGCATGTAGAAGACCCCCGCCATGTTGTCCACGTCCAGCTGGCTGGACATCACCTCGTTCTTCTCGTGGTGGCAGATCCCCGTCAGCCACAGGGACTCCAGCTCCTCCATCTCGCCTGCGGGCGGGACAAGGAGCGAAGAAGACAAAGATCAAACGGCCATTTTCCGGGGGCCAGACTGATGACAAGTGGCGTGTTGCGTAAGAAAAGTGGCGAGCAGGCGGGATGTGATGCAACCGTGTGATGCGTGTCGGAGGACATCGGGGACGGGAAGAATGATGCAACACCGGGAGAGAACTGTTTTGTTGTCTCGCTACAAAGTGCCACTAATCATTCCGTCTTACACCGCGTGGACTTTTTACACCAAAATACTTTTTGAGATTAAAGCGCATGTTTGTTGAATGTGCTGAAAATATTTGGACATGAAAACAAAACAACAACAACGATGGTGAATAAAATAAAGGACAGTTTCACAATCTGACATGTACATATACAGTACATCAGGGGTCACCAACGCGGTGCCCGCGGGCACCAGGTCGCCCGTAAGGACCAGATGAGTAGTGTTGCGTCGACCAGCATTCCTCCAATGGGGAATTCAAATTGCTAGTCTCTCCCAGATTCTTTTTATGGCAATATGCTGATGTTTATATTCAATCTCCAGGCAATAGTTGGTATTTTGTAGTTTATTCTCAAAGCTTAGAGGACAAACCTGAGACCAACCCAGCACCCAAGCGTTCCCTAGCCCGGTCCAGATCGGTCTACCAAAACCCCGGAACTCCTGTCTACTTCCTCCTTCTCCTGTCCCCCCCACCTGCTGTTTCCCCAGTCTAGCTGTGCTCCTTATCTTAGGAATGTAATGGCAGTCTCAACAAAGACAGCGCTCTGACTCTAACCAAGGACACTCGAATCCAAGCACTTTGTACCACACGAGACATTAGCTGATGTAAATATGACTATAGGAGTTTTTAGAAAGAAGTAACACTTAAATATGGATATGCTTCCAACAGTAGCCTGCTGGCCTGTTCTAAAAATAGCTCAAATAGCAGCACTTACCAGTGAGCTGCCTCTATTTTTTAAATTGTATTTATTTACTAGCAAGCTGGTCTCGCTTTGCCCGACATTTTTAATTCTAAGAGAGACAAAACTCAAATAGAATTTGAAAATCCAAGAAAATATTTTAAAGACTTGGTCTTCACTTGTTTAAATAAATTCATTATTTTTTTTTACTTTGCTTCTTATAACTTTCAGAAAGACCATTTTAGAGAAAAAATACAACGCTAAAAATGATTTTAGGATTTTTAAACACATATACCTTTTTACCTTTTAAATTCCTTCCTCTTCTTTCCTGACAATTTAAATCAATGTTTAAGTAATTTATTTTTTTTTTATTGTAAAGAATAATAAATAAATTTTAATTTAATTCTTCATTTTAGCTTCTGTTTTTTCGACAAAGAATATTTGTGAAATATTTCTTCAAACTTATTATGATTAAAATTCAAAAAAATTATTCTGGCAAATCTACAAAATCTGTAGAATCAAGTTTAAATCTTATTTCAAAGTCTTTTGAATTTCTTTTAAAATGTTTGTTCTGGAAAATCTAGACGAAATAATGATTTGTCTTTGTTAGAAACATAGCTTGGTCCAATTTGTTATATATTCTAACAAAGTGTAGATTGGATTTTAACCTATTTAAAACATGTCATCAAAATTCTAAAATTAATCTTAATCAGGAAAAATTACTAATGATGTTCCATAAATTCTTTTTTTAATTTTTTGAAAAAGATTCGAATTAGCTAGTTTTTCTCTTCTTTTGAATTTTAAAGAGTCGAAATTGAAGATAAACTATGTTTCAAAATTTAATTGTCATTTTTTTGGTGTTTTCTCCTCTTTTAAACCGTTCAATTAAGTGTAAATATCATTAATTATTAATAATAACATAGAGTTAAAGGTAAATTGAGCAAATTGGCTATTTCTGGCAATTTATTTAAGTGTGTATCAAACTGGTAGCCCTGCGCATAAATCAGTACCCAAGAAGTAGCTCTTGGTTTCAAAAAGGTTGGTGACCCCTGCAGTACATGAACATATATACAGTCATGCATAGTTCGAGCCCATTATCGAATCCTCGTATCGAACCGATTCCTTATCGATTCTCTTATCGAATCCAGATAGGTTGTTGTATATGGGAAAAAACACAATATTTGGTTTAACAAAAGCTCACTTACATTTTATAAGAAAAAAAAAATATATATATTGACTATTACCCCCCTAAAAATAAAAAATAAAAAAAAATATTGACTGTTGTTACCCAAAGTATATTAAGTGTGATTTTACAGAAAAACAAATATATACAGTAACACAAAAACAACCTGTGATCACTATAGGTCAGGGGTCGGCAACCCAAAATGTTGAAAGAGCCATATTGGACCAAAAATACAAAAAACAAATCTGTCTGGAGCCGCAAAAAATTAAAAGCCCTATTACATACAGATAGTGTGTCATGAGATATAAATTAAATTGACTTAAAGGAAACTAAATGACCTCAAATATACCTACAAACGAGGCATAATGATGCAATATGTACATATAGCTAGCCTAAATAGCATGTTAGCATCGATTAGCTTGCAGTCATGCAGTGACCAAATATGCCTGATTAGCACTCCACACAAGTCAATAACATCAACAAAACTCACCTTTGTGCATTCACGCACAACGTTAAAAGTTTGGTGTACAAAATGAGACGGAAAAAGAAGCGGCATAAAACACGTCCTAGAAAGTCGGAGAAAGTTATAGGTGAGGGCCGACATCCGGGCAACTGAGCTACATACGGGTTCTTCGAGCCATAGCAACCAGACTGGCGTTGAAAACAAACCGTTGCCATTACTCTTTAACCTGTCGACCTACGCTGGTAAAACCCGTCATTCTGCCTCGAAAATGCCGAAAAACGGTGTTGTTTTTGGTTGTGCTAACCACAACCGGAAACAGGGGAAACAAAGGTTGTATTTTGTTCTGCCAAAGCGTGATAAAAGCCCACAGAGACGAGACAAATGGCTCGCAGCTTTACACCGGGAAAACGAGGACGGTTCTCACTGGAGTCCCCCAAAGTCCCGGGTCGTGTGTTCGGATCACTTCGTTTCTGGTAAATATAAGGAACAAAAATCCACCTTCTTAACCACAACTTGGCTATACCGTCCGTGCTAATGTTGTACTTGTTGAATTTGTACCTTATAACGTTCGACAGCTGAAGTTGTTGTTGTACAAAAATAACATGCGGTATATACTATATAGTCTAGAGCAGGGGTCACCAACGTGGTGCCCGCGGGCACCAGGTAGCCCGTAAGGACCAGATGAGTAGCCCGCTGGCCTGTTCTAAAAATAGCTCAAATAGCAGCACTTACCAGTGAGCTGCCTCTATTTTTAAATTTTATTTATTTACTAGCAAGCTGGTCTCGCTTTGCCCGACATTTTTAATTCTAAGAGAGACAAAACTCAAATAGAATTTGAAAATCCAAGAAAATATTTTAAAGACTTGGTCTTCACTTGTTTAAATAAATTCATTAATTTTTTTACTTTGCTTCTTATAACTTTCAGAAAGACAATTTTAGAGAAAAAATACAACCTTAAAAATGATTTTAGGATTTTTAAACACATATACTTTTTTACCTTTTAAATTCCTTCCTCTTCTTTCCTGACAATTTAAATCAACGTTCAAGTGAATTTATTTTTTTTATTGTAAAGAATAATAAATACATTTTTATTTAATTCTTCATTTTAGCTTCTGTTTTTTCGACGAAGAATATTTTTGTGAAATATTTCTTCAAACTTATTATGATTAAAATTCAAAAAAATTATTCTGGCAAATCTAGAAAATCTGTAGAATCAAATTTAAATCTTATTTCAAAGTATTTTGAATTTCTTTTAAAAAATTTGTTCTGGAAAATCTAGAAGAATTAATGATTTGTCTTTGTTAGAAATATAGCTTGGTCCAATTTGTTATATATTCTAACAAAGTATAGATTGGATTTTAACCTATTTAAAACATGTCATCAAAATTCTAAAATTAATCTTAATCAGGAAAAATTACTAATGATGTTCCATAAAAAGATTCAAATGAGCTAGTTTTTCTCTTCTTTTTTTCGGTTGAATTTTTAATTTTAAAGAGTCGAAATTGAAGATAAACTATGTTTCAAAATGTAATTGTCATTTTTTTCGTGTTTTCTCCTCTTTTAAACCGTTAAATTAAGTGTAAATATAATTAATTATTAATAATAACAGAGTTAAAGGTAAATTGAGCAAATTGGCTATTTCTGGAAATTTATTTAAGTGTGTACCAAACTGGTAGCCCTTCGCATTAATCAGTACCCAAAAAGTAGCTCTTGGTTTCAAAAAGGTTGGTGACCCCTGGTCTAGAGCCTAGCTAGCTATTTTCGAAAACCGGCTTCGTTTAAATTTGCACTTAACAGTTGGGTTTATAAAAACCAATAAACCCTATAATTTTCATGTTGCCATTTAATCAACTTTTCAAGACAGTCGCAAAATGCTGTCTGCTAGACTTTTCAATACAAAGACATATATTTTGTACATTATTCGCCTTCATAAGGCTACAACTTACAAGGACCAGGCTACTAGGGGTCAGTCTGCTTTCTTTTGGGGTTTTTTGCCGGACATTCCAGTATTATTTACCCGTAATCTTGGTATTACTTTCCTTATTAGGTTATTTTGCCACCTCCCCCTTCTCTGTTTGAACTCTCCTTTGTTGTACTTAAACAATACATGTAGCCCTCAAATCTCTCAATATTTTATACACTAACACTTGATCTTGTTGTTGATAACTTCCGCGTCTCTTTCTTAGTAGCGCGCAGGCTAAGCTAACTAGCAAGCTAAGCTAAGCCTGAGAAGCTTTAAAGTTCACTGAGACGAGTCTGACGCAAATAATACATTTTCGTTTTTTCACACGATATGCAAATAAGTAACAATGCGTAAATGAAGGATTTAACGCCGACTTCCAAGCCACAACGCTCGTTAAATACTTTTTCTGTCAATGCTGCGTTCGCTGTGAGCTGGTTTGTTTTCAACGAATTCCCGGTTGCTAGGGGATTGGTAGGCGGAAGTGACGTAGGTCCGCCCTCACCTATACATGTAAACAAACTACGGTGAGTTCAAGGACCGCCAAAATGAGTAGGACAAAACGGCGCTCGCCAAATACTCTCATCAGTGAAGCATGTTTAATATAAACAGTGTGCTTTATAACAATTAGGGAGGTATGTGTCATGTTTGTCCTCCTACAAAAACCATATTAAAAAAAAAAAAAATTTTTTTTCCCCCTCTTCTTTTTACATTTTTCATATTTTTTGAAAAAGCTCCAGAGAGCCACTAGGGCGGCGCTAAAGAGCCGCATGCGGCTCTAGAGCCGCGGGTTGCCGACCCCTGCTATAGGTGTATAAATCATACTTGCCAACTTTGAGACCTCCGATTTCGGGAGGTGGGGGGCGTGGTCGGGGGTGGGGCGGGGGCGTGGTTAGGAGGGGAGGAGTATATTTACAGCTAGAATTCACCAAGTCAAGTATTTCATATATATATATATATATATATATATATATATATATATATGTATATATATATATATATATATATATATATATATATATATATACATATATATATATATATATATATATATATATATATATATATATATATATATATATATATACACATATATATATATATATATACATATATATATATATATATATATACATATATATATATATATATATATATATATATATATATATATATATATATATATATATATATATATATATATATATATATATATATATCCTGAAAATATGCAAACCAAACTGTGTTTAGATAATTGATACTTCAAACTAAAATGCTAAAGTAGTTGATAAACAACCAATTATTTTAATAATTAAATATGGTCATTTTAAATGAATTATTATGATCATTTAAAATGAATTATTTCAAATATGTTTATTTTAATGTATAATTCCATGGCTGGATGTAATAAGGAGTCAGAAAACATACAAATAAAAATACAATTAATTTTGATGTTTTTAGCAAAACATAGTAACATTTTTTTAATTTTTTAAAATTTTTTATTAATAAATATATTTGTTTTTAGGTAAGATAAACTTAGTTCTTGTCACCCTGTTGTCCTCCCGTCTCTTCCCCGAGGATGGCTCCATGAGCTGGGCAAACACCTGGAGATGCCCTACGTCAACAACACGGTCGGCGGCCCGTCGGTGCGCAGCTCGTACATCGCCGCCCTCAGCAGCCTGACCAGCGTCGGTTTTGGCAACGTGTGCGCCAACACGGACGCCGAGAAGATCTTCTCCATCTGCACCACGCTCATCGGCGGTATGCCGGACGCCTCGTACGGAATAACGTGATGGGGCAGGCACGCTGTTTATATCGTGGGAAAGCGGATGTGAAAAAAGGCTGTCCTCACTCAGGTCCGCATGGAGCTGGAGGGGGCGTGGCCTCCAGCTCCAGCTGAAAATCGGGAGATTTTCGGGAGAATATTTGTCCCGGGAGGTTTTCGAGAGAGGCGCTGAATTTCGGGAGTCTCCCGGAAAATTCGGGAGGGTTGGCAAGTATGATAAATAATAATATAGTGTTAAATAAAATCAGTCCCTTGGGCACAAAACTGAAAATAACACAGCTCTCCAAAAAGTGCACTTCTGCTGCTATTGGAACATACTAACTACACACACAGGCAGACAGCTAACAAACAGCCCAAGACGTCTAATAAAGTTCCAAAGCAGATTAATCCATTTAGGTTCTTTATTGTTGTTGATCTTGCTTTGTCTTTTCCTATCTTTACTTTTGTCTTGCACTGGACTGTTATTTATTTTTTTAAAATCTGAAATACACACAATGACAAATGTATAAGCTATGTGAGTCAATTAACATACTGAAATGTAATACACAATATGTAAATATTAGTTTCACACAAATATACAGTACTATCCTCAAACAAATACTTCTGAGTGTTGAAACTATTTCGATGGTGGCAGCCATTTTAAGTCCTCAAAACATCCATTGAAACAGTGCACAAAAATAGTTTTTCAATAAACATCTTACTATCAAACTTAACCACTTTCCACCTTAATATTGAGTTACACAAACAAGTTAAACAGTTTACTTACAGACTTATCTCTTCCAAGGCTTGTAGGAGCTAACACAACTTGTCTACTTCTCAATTGTCTCAACCCAGAAGTGCCCAAACTAATGACGCGTAGTATTTTCATATCGCCACAAGGTGTCAGTAAGAGTCTACAATCAAATGGGCATAACATTGCCGTCCCACAGGGCATTTCCTGTACGTGGGAAGGGATTCGAATAAAGAACCAACTCTTTTTCTTTACTATAGTGGCCTCGATAACGGGAACCGGTTCTCAAAAAGGGATTCGAGTCCATGGAATCGGTTCTTTTGTTATCGAACAACCGATTTCGAACATCATCCCTAGTCATGCATATAATCGCCTTTCATTGTTTTTACTATAACAATCTACAAGGTTAATACAGTTCGCTTCTTCTAATGTAGTGTCAGTAGGTGTACCTAATGTAGTGTCAGGTAGTGTATTAGGTCACTACCCGATGCTACATTAGGTACACACTTTCTAGGCCAACAGGAATGAGCGGAGGGTGAGGCACAGTCTCGCAAGGTCACATTGAAACCCTGAGAAGGTGGGGGCGAGACGTGGCGGACTGGGTTTTCAGTTTCACTTTTGCAGACCCACAGTGTCCAAACACACAAAAACAAAACTAATTTGACTCGCTGGGACGGTTAAAAAGTGCTTTTTCTACCAGTCTGTCATTCATTTTGTGGAGAGATCAAAATAAAAACAACTCTCTTTAGGGCACCCTCCGTGTTCAGAGGGATGACCCACATTCACACACACACACACACACACACACACACACACACACACACACACACACACACACACACACACACACACACACACACACACACACACACACACACACACACACACACACACACACACACACACACACACACACACACACACACACACACACACACACACACACACACACACACACACACACACACACGGTCAAAATGCACCAGGAGCTACGCTGACAACCCAAACTGGGACGCACGATAGCAGACCGACGTTGAATAATGTCAACTCAAGAGTTGAAATTTACCATACATTTTGCACGATAAGCCACTCATTTTTTCCTACGCTTTGTACCCTGCGGCTTATAAAACGGCGTGACTAACCTATGGATTTTTCATCGCTGACGACCATTATGCGAACACCGTCGATTAAAAACAACAAAAATAAACAAGCAAAGACACTGAAAAGGTGTGTTATCGTATGTGCTACGGCGCCATCTTTTGGACCCGGGGGGGTCTTCGATTCAGCCCGTGTGACGGCATGAGTTCAACGGGAGCGACTCAGGCCAGTAACCATGGAGTGTACTTTCTCGGGACTACATGCAAAGCAATGTACTTGTTTGACCCAATCCAAACAACCTTCCCTAGTCATGGCGCAGAAAAAAAAAAAAAAATCAACCAGTGAAAAAAGTCAACACACATGGTCACACATAACACAACCTGCTCACTAAAGAGCGTGTCAGTATATAAGCCGCACCCACTAAATTTTCAAAGAAAAAAAAAACATATTTCCCTACATAAGCCGCACAGACTATACTTCGCAGATATATACGTTGTGTAATGAGTTATTTACACGGAAATATTTGGTCAATGTTTGTTTACATACCTTAATTGTTTCCAAATAACACGGCAGTAAAACGGCCGATCAAACAAAACAGAAGTCATCGTCATGGACCCACTAGCTGCGCAACGGTGACGTTTTGGCGAATTTACGCAACTGAAACTGAAAAGGAATGACATTGTAAGTTAATAATACTAAAACAGACACTCGTAAAACGTGTTAGCATATTAGCTAATGCTAACGATGCTAGCCTCATTACATTACGGTAGCGCGTACAAATATGCATGCAAACACTCTTACAGACATCACACATGTATGATGTGTTTTAGTCACTTTCTAAAACTTACTAACGTTGCTCGGAGTGATGAATGAAGAATGCATATGAGTAGAAACGCTATGGACAGCAAGAAGACTGGACAGCAATTGTACTTCCGGTTCAAAGCTCAGTCTGGACCAGGGTGTCCATACTTTTTGACTGGGAGCCCGCATTATGCTAAAAAGAATTTGGCCGGGTGCTCGAAAATGCGGGAAACATGGTTAAACGTGGAGAGAGGGCTTTTTTGAAATTTTCCCATCATGCCTTGCAATGGACTTAAATGAAAATACGATCGATTACTCGTTAATAGTAAAAGTATGATATGACACCGTTATTAACAACATTGGTATAAGAAAATGTTACCACCATTATTCATTTCATTGTTGTTTGTGAGGGTTAACTAAACACTGTTTTGTTTGATCAGCCGTTTTACTGCCCTGTCACAGACACCGTTAGGATACAATTAAAGTATGTAAATAAACATTTAAAGAATATTTCAGTGTAAATAACTCATTTCACAACGTATATATCTGCGACTTATAGTCCAGTGCGGCTTATATATGGAAACATGTTTTTTTTCTTCGGAAATTTAGTGGGTGTGGCTTGTATACCAACACGCTCTATAGTACGAAAATACGGTAGGTTACTCGTTACTAGTAAAAGTATTATATGACACCGTTATTAACAACATTGGTATAAGAAAATGTTGCCACCATTATTAATTTCATTGACTAATACTTTTCATCAATCAAAACAAAATCACACCCACGAAGAAGATGACCAAATTAACTGATGAATAAAAACGAGATGAAATTGTTGAAAAATCCAATCTTATTTAATTTAATCTTGTAGATAGGTGGGACAATTTATTGAAACCCTGTATTTTGTGAGGGTTAACTAAAAACTGTTTTGTTGGATCAGCCATTTTACTGCCCTGTCACAGACACCGTTAGGAAACAATTAAAGTATGTAAATAAACATTTACAGAATATTTCAGTGTAAATAACTCATTTCACAACGTATATATCTGCGACTTATAGTCCAGTGCGGCTTATATATGGAAATATGTTTTTTTTCTTAGGAAATTTAGTGGGTGTGGCTTATATACCAAAGCGCTCTATAGTACGGAAAATATATAGGTGGGACAATTTATTGAAACCCTGTATTTTGTGAGGGTTAACTAAAAACTGTTGTGTTTGATCAGCCGTTTTACTGCCCTGTCCCAGACACTGTTAAGAAACAATGAAGGTATTTTTTTTTACAATTATTTTTTACACTGAATTTTGAAACTGATATTTTTTTTTTACTGAATTTTAAAACACTGCTTTTTTTCAAACTAAAGTTTTAAACACTGGATTTTTTTTTTACAATTATTTTTTTTACACTGAATTTTTAAATACTGATTTTTTTTCACACTCAATTTTAAAACATAATTTTTTTGCACTCAATTTTAAAACACTGATTTTTTTACTTATTTTTCAAACACTGAATTTTTTCATACTGATTATTTAAACACTGAATTTATTTAAACTGATTTGTTTACACTGAATTTTAAAACACTGAAGTTTAAAATAGTGAATTTTAAAACGCTGATTTTTTTAAACTAAATGTTTAAACACTGACTTTTTATACACTGAATTTATTTACACTGAATGTTTTCGCACTGAGTTTTTTTTACGCTGAATTTTTATCCGCTTAGTTTTAAAACACTGATTTTTTTTACACTGAATTTTTAAGCACTGAATTTTTTTTACACTAAATTTTTATGCACTGCAGTTTAAAACACTGGGTTTTTTTTTACACTGACTTTTTATATACTGATTTTTTTTACACTGAATTTTGAAACAATGATTTCTGAATTTTAAAACACTGAATTTTTACACACTGAATTTTAAATCTGTTTTTTTTTACATTGACTTTTTATACATTGATTTTTTTACACATAATTTTTATACACTGATTTTTTTTACACTGACTTTTTATATATTTATTTTTCACACAATTTTTAAACACTGTTTTGTTTGATCAGCCGTTTTACTGCCCTGTCACAAACACCGTTAAGAAACAATTAAGGTATGTAAATAAACATTTACAGAATATTTCAATGTAAATAACTCATTTCACAATGTATATATCTGCGACTTATAGTCCAGTGCGACTAATATATGGAAATAGTTTTTTTTTCTTGGGAAATCTAGTGGGTGTGGCTTTATAAACCGGAAAATGCGGTAATTGGACCCAACAATTAACCCGTGCATCCACCTGCTGTCCTTGAATTTAGTTTGGTGGCGTAAAAGAAATAAGAAGAAGATGTCTCACCGTCCCCAAAGAGCTCCAGGATGGCCAAGTCCACGTGTCTCTTCCAGAGCGACTCCTTCTGGATGGCGATGCCGTAGCCGGTGGTGGCGAAGATGTAGCCGCTGCCGATGGTCACCAGCTTGCAGCCCTCGTCCCTGCCCGCCTTGTAATTGAGCACGGCCGCGTCGTAAATGAAAGCGTCTAGTTTGCTAATGAAAGAGGGGAGGGAGATAGGTTGCACTTAATTAGCACTTAGGAGCAAGACGTGGCGGCGACAACATTCCAATTAACTTGCTAAAGAGCACCACGCCGCTGGTAAGTGGCCGAGGCCGGAGTCGGCACGCAGGGGGGCCGAAAAAACTCCATGGTGGAGACTGAAGAGGCAACAATATGTCTGCTTGAAGGTGCATGTGATGAAAGGGAGCACAAAATAAGAGCGGGAAAATAATAATAATAAATAAATATTATATACATATGTTTTTTTTAATAATTACTGAAATTTGTCATTAATTATAATCGGGATTATATACATAATTAAATTATTTAATTTAAAATTACATTTGAATTATTATTTCATAATTTAATGAATTATTTAACATTTTAATTATTATTCATGTCATTATCTAGTTTTGATTCAAATCAATCTAATTATTGATGTATTTTCACGGACCAGTCCGGCGTTAGATCCCGCCCACTGGCTTTGAGGGCGGAGTTTAATTTTAATTAATGAAGCGCCGACGTTAAAGAAATAAACATTTAAGTAGTAACCCTAAATGTGTCATGATTTCATTAAGGTCGTGAAATAAATAATAAAAATCATGAAATAATGACATCATTAATTAATTGAATGATGAAATCATGAATCAAATCATGAAATAATTAAATCAACAATTAATTCAAGGGTGAAATCATGAAGCAAAACATGAAATAATTAATTAAATAATGAAATCATGAATGAAATCATGAAATAATTAAATTAATAATTAATTCAGGGATGAAATCAAGAATCAAATTATGAAATAATTAAATCAATAATTAATTAAATGATGAAATCATGAAATAATTAAATCAATAATAAATTCAGGGATGAAATCATGAATCCAATCACGACATAATCAAACCAATTATTAATTCAAGGATGCAATCAAGAATCAAATCATGAAATAATTAAATCAAATTCAATGGTGACATCATGAATCAAATCATGAAATTAAATCAATAATTATTTCAAGGATGAAATCATGAATCAAATCATGAAATAATGAAATCAATAATTAATTAAATGATGAACTAATTAAATCAATAATTAATTCAAGGATGATATCAAGAATCAAATCAGGAAACAATTAAATCAATAATTAAATGATGAAATAATTAAATCAATAATTAATTCAAGGATGATATCAAGAATTAAATCATCAATTCATGAATTCAATAATTAATTAAATTATGAAATCAAGAATCAAATCAGGAAAAAATTAAATCAAGAATTAATTCAGGGATGAAATCAACCAAATCATGAAATAATTAAATCAATGATTAATTACACGATTAAATGATCAAATTAAATGTACATTAAATAATCAATTACACATTTAAAACGTATTTAATTCCAATTGTAATTAATTATTGACACATTAAAGTCAGGATTTAAATAATGAGTTTATTTATTTAATTTTGTCCTGTTTGGCCCTCCATAGAAGACTAGGTACACCTGCAGAATGTATGATGCTATAAGGCCACAACAACAACCTCTCAAAAAGTGATAAGACATGATCAGCAATCCAATAAATACAAAAATACGTGAGAATTGATTTTGATTGATTTGAAAAAAGTTTTTACGCTTGTTACTAATTGAATTTAGTGATTTGTTCTATGGAATGTTGGCATGACAAAGTCCATACACACATCTTATGCTCACTTGTATACCTGCACTTCAAAGTCTTGTAGCGGATCGACGATGATGGTGCAGGTGTACCTAAAAAAGTGAACTGCGCGGAACAAACTCTTGTATCGGATCTACGACGATGGTGCAGGTGTACCTGATAAAGACTCCTTTGCAAAGCTTCCAACTCTTGTATCGGATCTACGGCGATGGTGCAGGTGTACCAAATAAAGAGTTCTTTGAAAAGCTTCCAACTCTTGTATCAGATCTACCACGATGTTGCAGGTGTACCTAATAAAGTGTCCTTTGAAAGCTTCCAACTCTTGTATCGGATCTACGATGATGGTGCAGATGTACCTAATAAAGTGTCCTTTGAAAAGTTTCCAACTCTTGTATCATAATTACGACGATGGTGCAGGTGTACCTAATAAAGAGTCCTTTGAAAAGCTTTTAACTCTTGTATCGGATCTACGACGATGGTGCAGGTGTACCTAATAAAGTGTCCTTTGAAAATCTTCTAACTCTTGTATCGGATCTACTACAATGGTGCAGGTGTACCTAATAAAGTGTCCTTTGAAAAGCTTCAAACTTTTGTATCAGATCTACCACGATGTTGCAGGTGTACCTAATAAAGTGTCCTTTGAAAAGCTTCCAACTCTTGTATTGTAATTACGACGATGGTGCAGGTGTACCTAATAAAGTGTCCTTTGAAAAGCTTCCAACTCTTGTATCGGATCTGCGACGACGGTGCAGGTGTACCTAATAAGGTGTCCTTTGAAAAGCTTTCAACTCTTGTATCGGATCTACGACAATGGTGCAGGTGTACCTAATAAGGTGTCCTTTGAAAAGCTTCCAACTCTTGTATCGGATCTACGACGATGGTGCAGGTGTACCTAATAAGGTGTCCTTTGAAAAGCTTCCAACTCTTGTATCGGATCTACGACAATGGTGCAGGTGTACCTAATAAAGTGTCCTTTGAAAAGCTTCCAACTCTTGTATCGGATTTACGATGATGGTGCAGATGTACCTAATAAAGAGTCCTTTGAAAAGTTTCCAACTCTTGTATCATAATTACGACGATGGTGCAGGTGTACCTAATAAAGAGTCCTTTGAAAAGCTTTTAACTCTTGTATCGGATCTACGACGATGGTGCAGGTGTACCTAATAAAGTGTCCTTTGAAAATCTTCTAACTGTTGTATCGGATCTACGACAATGGTGCAGGTGTACCTAATAAAGTGTCCTTTGAAAAGCTTCCAACTCTTGTATCGGATCTACGCCGACGGTGCAGGTGTACCTAATAAAGTGTCCTTTGAAAGCTTCAAACTCTTGTATCGTAATTACGACGATGGTGCAGGTGTACCTAATAAAGAGTCTTTTGAAAAGCTTCAAACTCTTATCGGATCTACGGCGACGGTGCAGGTGTACCTAATAAGGTGTCCTTTGAAAAGCTTCCAACTCTTGTATCGGATCTACGGCGATGGTGCAGGTGTACCTAATAAGGTGTCCTCTAAAAAAGCAACGCTGGCCAACTAATTAAAATGGAGGAAGTTCAACAATTGTTTGGTTTCCCTTAGAATGAAGTCTTGGTTTCCTTACCCAGCTTTAAGACTTTGCAGCGCCTCGTGGACGTTCCTCTGGTGGAACTTGGTCATGTAGCTGTGCATCTCCGGGTAGTTGTTCCTGATGTTCCTCTCCGTGCTCCCGTTTGGGACCGTGCCGAAACGGAACGGCGGCGAGAAGTCGTTGGGGCTCTGGAACTACAAGAAGGAAGACCGAAGGCGTGTCAGCCGGAGAAGACCACCCCGAAGACCAAGAGGCGGATCAGAGAAGGACCTTTTTGTCTGAGAGTCCGGACACCTGGTCCACGTATTCCTCCTGGATCATGAAGGCGGCCAGGTTGGCGGTGTAGGAGGCCAGGAAGATGACGGCGAAGAAGGCCCACACGGACACCATGATCTTGCTGGTGGTACCTTTGGGGTTCTGCACCGGCACAGAGTTGTTGAAGACCAGACCCCACAGCAGCCAGATGGCCTTGCCGATGGTGAAGGAGGGACCGTGCGGCTCTGGAGGAAACGTGGCCAAGGTTTAGGACAAAGGCATCTGGTACACGCTCAGTCAGTTCTTAATAACTTCCTGTCTGATCACATGATTAGTCAAATCCTTCTCCATCAAGGAAGTATCAATTTTAATGGCAAAACTTCCTGTCTGATCACATGATTAGTCAAATCCTTCTCCATCGAGAAAGTTTTCTTCATGTGTTTGTACAAAACACAAATGTCCCCTGCAGTGGACATTTATTTTAGTCCGCCTTTTGTCAGAGTTACACAATATAGGAAAAAAATTATGCAAAACACAAATGTCCATTGCAGTGGACATACATTTTTGTCTGTCTTTTGTCAGAGTTACACATTTTAGGAACATTTTGTCCACTGGAGTGGACATTAATCTTTTGTCTGTATTTTGTCAGAAGTACACAATTTAGAAAAAAAAAAAGTTACACATACACACATGTCCATTACAGTGGACATTAATTTTTGTCTGTCTTTTGTCAGAGTTACACATTTTAGGAACATTTTGTCCACTGGAGTGGACATTAATCTTTTGTCCGCCTTTTGTCAGAGTTACACATATTAGGAAAAAAATTATGCAAAACACAAATGTCCATTACAGTGGACATACATTTTTGTCTGTCTTTTGTCAGAGTTACACATTTTAGGAACATTTTGTCCACTGGAGTGGACATTAATCTTTTGTCTGTATTTTGTCAGAAGTACACAATTTAGAAAAAAAAAATGTTACACATACACACATGTCCATTACAGTGGACATTAATTTTTGTCTGTCTTTTGTCAGAGTTACACATTTTAGGAACATTTTGTCCACTGGAGTGGACATTAATCTTTTGTCCGCCTTTTGTCAGAGTTACACATTTTAGGAAAAAAATTATGCAAAACACAAATGTCCATTACAGTGGACATTAATTTTTGTCTGTCTTTTGTCAGAGTTACACATTTTAGGAACATTTTGTCCACTGGAGTGGACATTAATCTTTTGTCTGTATTTTTTCAGAAGTACACAATTTAGAAAAAAAAAAAGTTACACATACACACATGTCCATTACAGTGGACATTAATTTTTGTCTGTCTTTTGTCAGAGTTACACATTTTAGGAACATTTTGTCCACTGGAGTGGACATTAATCTTTTGTCTGTATTTTTTCAGAAGTACACAATTTAGAAAAAAAAAAAGTTACACATACACACATGTCCATTACAGTGGACATTAATTTTTGTCTGTCTTTTGTCAGAGTAACACATTTTAGGAACATTTTGTCCACTGGAGTGGACATTAATCTTTTGTCTGTATTTTGTCAGAAGTACACAATTTAGAAAAAAAAAATGTTACACATACACATATGTCCATTACAGTGGACATTAATTTTTGTCTGTCTTTTGTCAGAGTTACACATTTTAGGAACATTTTGTCCACTGGAGTGGACATTAATCTTTTGTCTGTATTTTGTCAGAAGTACACAATTTAGAAAAAAAAAAAGTTACACATACACACATGTCCATTACAGTGGACATTAATTTTTGTCTGTCTTTTGTCAGAGTTACACATTTTAGGAACATTTTGTCCACTGGAGTGGACATTAATCTTTTGTCTGTATTTTGTCAGAAGTACACAATTTAGAAAAAAAAAATGTTACACCTACACACATGTCCATTACAGTGGACATTAATTTTTGTCTGTCTTTTGTCAGAGTTACACATTTTAGGAACATTTTGTCCACTGGAGTGGACATTAATCTTTTGTCCGCCTTTTGTCAGAGTTACACATTTTAGGGAAAAAATTATGCAAAACACAAATGTCCATTACAGTGGACATTAATTTTTGTCTGTCTTTTGTCAGAGTTACACATTTTAGGAACATTTTGTCCACTGGAGTGGACATTAATCTTTTGTCTGTATTTTGTCAGAAGTACACAATTTAGAAAAAAAAAAAGTTACACATACACACATGTCCATTACAGTGGACATTAATTTTTGTCTGTCTTTTGTCAGAGTTACACATTTTAGGAACATTTTGTCCACTGGAGTGGACATTAATCTTTTGTCTGTATTTTGTCAGAAGTACACAATTTAGAAAAAAAAATGTTACACATACACACATGTCCATTACAGTGGACATTAATTTTTGTCTGTCTTTTGTCAGAGTTACACATTTTAGGAACATTTTGTCCACTGGAGTGGACATTAATCTTTTGTCTGTATTTTGTCAGAAGTACACAATTTAGAAAAAAAAAATGTTACACATACACACATGTCCATTACAGTGGACATTAATTTTTGTCTGTCTTTTGTCAGAGTTACACATTTTAGGAACATTTTGTCCACTGGAGTGGACATTAATCTTTTGTCCGCCTTTTGTCAGAGTTACACATTTTAGGAAAAAAATTATGCAAAACACAAATGTCCATTACAGTGGACATTAAGTTTTGTCTGTCTTTTGTCAGAGTTACACATTTTAGGAACATTTTGTCCACTGGAGTGGACATGAATCTTTTGTCTGTATTTTGTCAGAAGTACACAATTTAGAAAAAAAAAAAGTTACACATACACACATGTCCATTACAGTGGACATTAATTTTTGTCTGTCTTTTGTCAAAGTTACACATTTTAGGAACATTTTGTCCACTGGAGTGGACATTCATCTTTTGTCTGTCTTTTGTCAGAAGTACACAATTTAGAAAAAAAAAATGTTACACATACACACATGTCCATTACAGTGGACATTAATTTTTGTCTGTCTTTTGTCAGAGTTACACATTTTAGGAACATTTTGTCCACTGGAGTGGACATTAATCTTTTGTCCGCCTTTTGTCAGAGTTACACATTTTAGGAAAAAAATTATGCAAAACACAAATGTCCATTACAGTGGACATTAAGTTTTGTCTGTCTTTTGTCAGAGTTACACATTTTAGGAACATTTTGTCCACTGGAGTGGACATGAATCTTTTGTCTGTATTTTGTCAGAAGTACACAATTTAGAAAAAAAAAAAGTTACACATACACACATGTCCATTACAGTGGACATTAATTTTTGTCTGTCTTTTGTCAAAGTTACACATTTTAGGAACATTTTGTCCACTGGAGTGGACATTCATCTTTTGTCTGTCTTTTGTCAGAAGTACACAGATTAGAAGAAACATATGTTACGCATACACTCAGTTTTGAAACAGAATTTTTTTGCACTGGATTTTAAAACACTGATTTTTTTAAACTTTTTTTTCAAACACTGAATTTTTTCATACTGATTTTTGAAACACTGAATTTATTTAAACTGATTTGTTCACACTGAATTTTAAAACACTGAAGTTTAAAATAGTGAATTTTAAAACACTGTTTTTTTTTACACTGAATGTTTAAACACTGAATTTATTTACACTGAATTTTTTGGCACTGAGTTTTTGTACACTGAATCTTTATACGCTTAGTTTTAAAACACTGATTTTTTTTACACTGAATTTTTAAGCATTGAATTTTTTTTACACAAAATTTTTATGCACTGCTTTTTAAAAGACTGTTTTTTTTTTCCACTGACTTTTTATACACTGATTTTTTTTTACACTGAATTTTGAAACAATGATTTCTGAATTTTAAAACACTGAATTTTTATACACTGAATTTTAAATCTGTTTTTTTTTTTACACTGACATTTTATACATGGATTTTTTTACACTATTTTTATACACTGATTTTTTTTTTCTTACACTAACTTTTTAGACAATGATTTTTTACACTGAAATTTAAAACTATTTATTTTACATTGAATTTTAAAACACCGATTGTAGCTGAGTCGCGACCCCTAAGGGAATAAGCGGTAAAAAATGGATGAATGGATGGATGATTTTTTTCAAACAACATTTTTAAACAATGGATTTAAAAAAAAATAATAATTTTGCACTGAATTTTTAAACACTGGATTTTTTTTTTATTTTTTTTTTACAATGATTTTTTTTACACTGAATTTTTAAATACTGATTTTTTTTACACTCAATTTTGAAACAGAATCTTTTTGCACTGAATTTTAAAACCCTGATTTTTTAAACTTATGTTTAAACACTCCAATTTTTCATACTGATTTTTGAAACACTGAATTTATTTAAACATTACACTGATTATTACACTGAATTTTGAAACATTGCTAACAATATTCTGTCCAATGAAATTGTCAGCATAATTTGATGCAAAACAATTCAAATCAGAAAATTAAAACGCAAAAAATTCAGTGTAAAAAAAAAAAGCTTTCCTAACAAAGACATACATTAACCTCCATTCTGCAGCCGTGGATATATTTTGGTGTCCAAATGTCTGCAATTGTCGTGATAGCAAATCGTCAGCGTGCAACACGAGCATAAAAAGACATGGTTGAAAGACAGAAGAGCACTCAGGGGAGAACATGCTGGTTTCAACATGCTGAAGATGGAGAGACAACAGAAATAGTCACTTGAGAGATGGAACACAAAAGTGTGTCAGAGCCAAGTGGATACGAGGCGATATGGAAATGTATGGAAATGACTAGCAGAAGTAAATGTGGCGAGGGCGCCAAGTAGATACACCTGGAAATGATGAAAAGAGTAGTCAGTGAGGCTATGTGGAGGCGCCTCTTTGTGGCTCTCCATGCAGAGCAAAAGAGGTGGAGGCCTCATTGACGGAGATCTAAAATAACACCGACTGTATTCCATTGTGTGTACTATTAGTCTTTAATCCCGCACTTTGCCACTTGGCCATCACTCCAGCAGCACTGAGAGCGAAAACAGCCAAACGACCTTGAGGTAATGTCGCAATTTTCGATGCCAACAAAGAATTTGGCCTGTTTAAGACTTTTACCTCATCTTTGGCTGAGCAACGGCATTCATGTGTGATGCGAGCGGAAGTGGAAGTGGAAGTGGAAGTGGAAGTGGATACGTCATCTCAACATCCGGGCGAGGAAAAACTGGTTCGGTGATCAAAGTCTTTATTAAAAGGTGATGTGGTCATAAAAATACATTCAAATATTCTTTATTATATTCAAGAATGTATTAATAGGTTGTCTATTTCCTTCTTTGTGTCTCTACTCAATCACATCATTTATCTATATATACAAATATATATATATATATACATTTATTTATTTATTTATTTAAGGCAATGACATAAAATATAATAATTAAAAAAAAGTACAAAGTTGACAACACATAATAATATAAATTAATATAGTGCAAAAGGTAATGTATTGTATGTAATGCATGAATATATATATATACTGTGTATATATATATATATATATATATATATATATATATATATATATATATATATATATATATATATATATATATACATATATATATATATATATATATATGTAACGTATTAATATATATATATACTGTATGTAATGCATGAATATATATATATATATATATATATATATATATATATATATATTTATATATATATATATATATACAGTATATATATATTCATGCATTACATACAGTATATATATATATTCATGCATTACATATACCTGTATATATATATATATATATATATATATATATATATATATATATATATATATATATATATATATATATATATATATATATATATATATATATATATATATACAGTATATATATATATTCATGCATTACATACAATACATTACCTTTTGCACTATATTAATTTATATTATTATGTGTTGTCAACTTTGTACTTTTTTTTAATTATTATTTTTTATGTCATTGCCTGATAAATAAATAAATGAGAAAAAAAATAAAATAAATAAATATATATATATATATATATATATATATATATATACAGGTATATATATATATATATATATATATATATATATATATATATATATATATATATATATATATATATATATATATACACACACACATATATATGTATTTGTATATATACATATGTACATATAGATATATATATATATATATATATATATATATATATATATATATATATATATATACACACACACATATATATGTATTTGTATATATACATATGTACATATAGATATACATATACCTATATGTATATACAGTATGTATGTACAAACCCCAAAAGCAGTGAAGTTGTCACGTTGTATCGCCATCAGTGTGTGAATGTGTGTGTGTGTGTGTGTGAATGAGTGAATGTGGAAATAGTGTCAAAGCGCTTTGAGTTCCTTAAAAAAAAAGGTAGAAAAGCACTATAGAAGTACAACCCATTTACATTTAACATTTGTGTAAATGGTAAATAAAAAGAGAATACAACAAATCCTTTTCAACTTATATTCAATTGAATAGACTGCAAAGACAAGATATTTCATGTTCACACTGGAAAACTGTTATTTTTTGCAAATATTAGCTCATTTGGAATTTGATGCCTGCAATGTGTTTCAAAAAAGCTGGCACAAGTGGCAAAAAAGACTGAGAAAGTTGAGGAATGCTCATCAACGACTTATTTGGAACATCCCACGGGTGAGCAGGCTAATTGGGAACAGGTGGGTGCCATGATTGGGTATACAAGCAGCTTCCATGAAATGCTCAGTCGTTCACAAACAAGGACGGGTGAGCCAATTGTTTAAGAACAACATTTCTCAAGCAGCTATTGCAAGGAATTTAGGGATTTCACCATCTACGCTCCGTAATATCATCAAAAGGTTCAGAGAATCTGGAGAAATCACTGCACGTAAGCCATGATATTACACACCTTGGATCCCTCAGGCGGTACTGCATCAAAAAGCCACATCAGTGTGTAAAGGATATCACCACATGGGCTCCGGAACACTTTGGAAAACCACTGTCAGTAACTACAGTTGGTCGCTACATCTGTAAGTGCAAGTTAAAACTCTACTATGCAAAGCCGAAGCCATTTATCAACAACACCCAGAAACGCCGCCGGCTTCGCTGGACCCGAGCTCATCTAAGATGGACTGATGCAAAGTGGAAAAGTGTTCTGTGGTCTGACCAGTCCACATTTCAAATTGTTTTTGGAAACTGTGGACGCCGTGTCCTCCGGACCAAAGAGGAAAAGAACCACCCGGATTGTTCTAGGGTGAAAGTGTAAAAGGCAGCATGTGTGATGGTATGGGGGTGTATTAGTGGCCAAGACATGGGTAACTTACACATCTGTGAAGGTGCCATTAATGCTGAAAGGTACATACAGCTTTTGGAGCAACATATGTTGCCATCCAAGCAACGTTACCATGGACGCCCCTGCTTATTTCAGCAAGACAATGCCAAGCCACGTGTTACATCAACGTGGCCTCATAGTAAAAGAGTGCGGGTACTAGACTGGCCTGCCTGTAGTCCAGACATTGAAAATGTGTGAAGGCTAAAATATGAGAAGGGAGACTGTTGAACAACTTAAGCTGTACATCAAGCAAGAATGGGAAAGAATTCCACTTCAAAAATGTGTCTCCTCAGTTCCCAAACCGGAAATTATCGGTATCGGTTTTTTTATTATCGGTATCGTTTTTTTTTGTTTTTTTTAAAAATTTTTTTTAATTAAATCAACATAAAAAACACAAGATACACTTACAATTAGTGCACCAACCCAAAAAACCTCCCTCCCCCATTTACACTCATTCACACAAAAGGGTTGTTTCTTTCTGTTATTAATATTCTGCTTCCTACATTATATATCAATATATATCAATACAGTCTGCAAGGTTCCTACATTATATATCAATATATATCAATACAGTCTGCAAGGGATACAGTCCGTAAGCACACATGATTGTGCGTGCTGCTGCTCCACTAATAGTACTAACCTTTAACACTTAATTTGACTAATTTTCATTCATTACTAGCTTCTATGTAACTGTTTTTATATTGTTGTACTTTCTTTTTTTATTCAAGAAAATGTTTATAATTTATTTATCTTATTTTACTAATTTTTAAAAAAAAAGTACCTTATCTTCACCATACCTGGTTGTCCAAATTAGGCATAATAATGTGTTAATTCCACCACTGCATATATCGGTTGATATCGGTATCGGTAATTAAAGAGTTGGACAATATCGGAATATCGGATATCGGCAAAAAGCCATTATCGGACATCCCTAGTAAAAATGCATTTTTTTGCAATGTGTTGCTGCCATTCAATTCCAAGTTCATGATTATTTGTACAAAAACATGAAATATCTTGTCTTTGCAGTCTATTCAATTGAATATAAGTTGAAAAGGATTTGTTGTATTCTCTTTTTATTTATTATTTACACAACGTGACAACTTCACTGCTTTTGGCTTTCCGTAGAATATTCCATGTCCCTTTATGTGCGTTTGCATTAGGGACGAGGAGGACAATGAAGTAGGTACCCCCAAAAAGAGTTTCCATCATCTTACCGCCCTAAGCCCCTCCCACCATCACTCCAGATATAAGGCGTGTTTTGCTTGTACGCCCCCCCACCCCCACCCCCCTTCTTCCTCACCTCTGCCGTCAGCCAGACAGCGGTTGTAGCCCACGGGGCTGAAGTACTCGAAAAAGAAGACGGCAAACGCTGACACCAGCAGCAGCATCACGAACATCATCACCCACACATCCGCACTGAAGGGCTCTGGGGGGCAGAGAGAGAGAGAGAGAGAGAGAGAGAGGGGGGGAGGGGGATGCAGGAAGATGAGGGAGGAAGCGTGGGCCAACGGCCAGGAAAAAAAAAAAAAGGCAGAAGTGATGTAATGGAGGGAAAGAGAGAGAGTGATAGGGGGCACAAAGAAGGAAATAATCAAACTATTAATAAACTCTTGAATATAATCAAGAAAATGTGAAGGTATTATCATGACCATTTCATCAAACTTGTCAAGAAATATAAAACGTTAAATCCACATGTCCATTTTCAGGCCGCAGCTCGTCTTTTTTTAATTTATTTTTTATTGGTATTGTCAAAACAGAATAACGACGGGGTGTCCCGAAAACCAATAGAAGCCACACATCTCGGAGTCAATCTGCTCATTTTAATTCCTTTTCTTTGTCGGCGTACAGCAGGGGTGTCCAAAGTGCGGCACTGATTTTTTTCAAACAACATTTTTAAAAAATGGATTTTTTTTTTACAATTATTTCTTTTTTGCACTGAATTTTTAAACACTAGATTTTTTTTACAATTATTTTTTATACTGAATTTTGAAACTGATTTTTTTTTCACTGAATTTTAAAACACTGATTTTTTTCAAACAACATTTTTTGAAAAATTGATTTTTTTTTTACAATTTTTTTTTTTTGCACTGAATTTTTAAACACTAGATTTTTTTTAAAATTATTTTTTACACTGAATTTTGAAACTGATATTTTTTTCACTGAATTTTAAAACACTGATTTTTTTCAAACAACATTTTTAAAAAATAGATTTTTTTTACAATAATTTTTTTTTGCACTGAATTTTTAAACACTAGATTTTTTTTTACAATTATTTTTTACACTGAATTTTGAAACTGATATTTTTTTTCACTGAATTTTAAAACACTGATTTACGAACAAACGAAAAACATAAACAACAATAAAACGCATAATTGACGGATAGATCTGAAGTTGATCTCGAGATTATTGTGTTGAAAGTAAACAGTAAAAAAAAAAAAAAATAGAATTTATTTTTTAACACTATTTTCTAAAAAATTTAACTTATTTCACCGAGTATTATTTATTTATTTATTTATTTTTATTGTGATTACTTATGGAGTATATTGTGAATAAATTGAGAACAGGAAGGGAACAAAAGTTTTAGCAACTGTTATGTAAAAGCAAAGGGGTAGGATTAAATAAGCTCTGCTTCTTCCTACTCCTTTTCGAACATGTTGAAAAGAGAAACTGGAAATTGTGATGTATCATGTTGTATGCTTGCATGTTCCAAATAAACTCAAACTCAAACTCAAACTCAAACATAATTATTTGGATCCCCAATAATTTTAGCGTGATTTGTTTTTAAGTGTCATCTTTAAAAAAAGAATAATGAATTAAAATCAATGGTGTTATGAGTTATTGACCTTTTTAAGGCTCCAATTATTACATAATCTCAAATATTCCACTTAAAAATTTTATTGTGTGAAAATATTGCACATTTTGTATTTTTTTCCATAAAAAAAACAGGGTTTTCTTTGACAAAAAGAGCATACAACTTAAAGCTTTAAAAACGTTATATTGACAGATAGACCTAATGTTGATCTAGAGATTTAAAACTTGAATAATAATACAAATAATAATCAATCAATCAATGTTTATTTATATAGCCCTAAGGCTTTAGTTTCTTCTGTAAACCATGGGGTACGCCTTTTAGGGGCCCTTTTTAGCTTTAGCGGTGCTACACTATCAATGGTGTCGCGCAGGGCGTCGTTAAAGTTTTTAGTGAGGTTATCAATAGAGCCCACATAATTTGGGAATGGTGCCATTACCGAAGGCAGTAGGTCAGTAAGAGTCGTCGTTGTGGCAGCATTAATGTTGCGGCTGCTATAGTAGTAAGTATTATTATTATTAGTTTGTTGACAATGAGTCAGAACTTCGAATTTTATAAGGTAATGATCGGACATTACTTTAGTGTACGGGAGTATCGTAACTTTAGAGGTGGTGACACCCCTGACGAGCACTAGATCTATCGTATTACCGTTGCGATGCGTGGGTTCATTTATTATTTGTGTAAGACCACAGCTATCAATTATAGTCTGGAGCGCCACGCATGGAGGGTCCGATGGGGTATTCATATGGATATTAAAGTCCCCCATTATGATTATATTGTCGGCGTGCGTCACTAGATCGGCAACAAACTCTGAGAATTCACTGATGAAGTCCGAATAGGGCCCAGGGGGGCGGTAGATAACAGCCAGGTGGAGAGGCAGCGGTGTGAAAAACCTCAAAGTGAGCACCTCAAACGAGTTATATTTATTATTTAGGTTAGGTGTAAGATTATAGTTTTCATTGTATATTAGTGCGACACCCCCTCCCCTTTTAAGAGGTCGGGCAACATGTGTATTGGTATAGTTAGGAGGAGATGCCTCATTTAGCGCAAAAAAATCGTCTGGTTTGAGTCAGGTCTCGGAGCACGGGGTCCGATACATAATACTGAATAATGACACATTTTTAATATTTTTTTGACCACAACCCTTTGGGGTCCCCGGGATCAAGCCTGAGTGGAGGCCTAAATGTATTTTTTTATACATATATTGAATTGGTTTTTAAAATAAAAAAATATCAAAATGGCCCCCGCTTGCTTTGATTTTTCAGAATGCGGCCCTCAGTGGAAAAAGTTTGGACACCCCTGGCGTACAGAAATGGACTTTGTGCGAGAAATATCGGAATGATTGTCGTTAGGGATGTCCGATAATGGCTTTTTTTGCCGATATATCCGATATTGTCCAACTCTTAATTACCGATTCCGATATCAACCGATACGATATATACTGTCGTGGAATTAACACATTATTATGCCTAATTTTTAGAGATGTCCGATAATATCGGCTGATAAATGCTTTAAAATGTGATATCGGAAATTATCTGTATCGTTTTTTTTTATTATCGGTATCGTTTTTTAAATTTTTTTATTTGTTTTATTAAATCAACATAAAAAACACAAGATACACTTACAATTAGTGCACCAACCCAAAAAACTCCCTCCCCCATTCACACTCATTCACACAAAAGGGTTGTTTCTTTCTGTTATTAATATTCTGGTTCCTACATTATATATCAATATATATCAATACAGTCTGCAAGGGATACAGTCCGTAAGCACACATGATTGTGCGTGCTGCTGGTCCACTAATAGTACTAACCTTTAACACTTAATTTGACTCATTTTCATTTATTACTAGTTTCTATGTAACTGTTTTTATATTGTTTTACTTTCTTTTTTATTCAAGAAAATGTTTTTAATTTATTTATCTTATTTTATTAATTTTTAAAAAAAAGGACCTTATCTTCACCATACATGGTTGTCCAAATTAGGCATAATAATGTGTTAATTCTACGACTGTATATATCGGTATCGGTTGAAATCGGTATCGGTAATTAAGAGTTTGACAATATCAGAATATCAGATATCGGCAAAAAGCCATTATCGGACATCCCTACTAATTTTGTTTTTGATGCCCCGCTGGATGCATTAAACCAGGGGTCACCAACGCGGTGCCCGCGGGCACCAGGTAGCCCGTAAGGAACAGATGAGTAGCCCGCTGGCCTGTTCTAAAAATAGCTCAAATAGCAGCACTTACCAGTGAGCTGCCTCTATTTTTTAAATTGTATTTATTTACTAGCAAGCTGGTCTCGCTTTGCTCGACATTTTTAATTCTAAGAGAGACAAAAGTCAAATAGAATTTGAAAATCCAAGAAAATATTTTAAAGACTTGGTCTTCACTTGTTTAAATAAATTCATTAATTTTTTTACTTTGCTTCTTATAACTTTCAGAAAGACAATTTTAGAGAAAAAATACAACTTTAAAAAGGATTTTAGGATTTTTAAATACATATACCTTTTTACCTTTTAAATTCCTTCCTCTTCTTTCCTGACAATTTAAATCAATGTTCAAGTAAAAACATTTTTTTTATTGTAAAGAATAATAAATACATTTTAATTTAATTCTTCATTTTAGCTTCTGTTTTTTCGACGAACAATATTTGTGAAATATTTCTTCAAACTTATTATGATTAAAATTCAAAAAAATTATTCTGGCAAATCTACAAAATCTGTAGAATCAAGTTTAAATCTTATTTCAAAGTCTTTTGAATTTTTAAAAAAATGTTTGTTCTGGAAAATCTAGAAGAAATAATGATTTGTCTTTGTTAGAAATATAGCTTGGTCCATTTTGTTATATATTCTAACAAAGTGTAGATTGAATTTTAACCTATTTAAAACATGTCATCAAAATTCTAAAATTAATCTTAATCAGGAAAAATTACTAATGATGTTCCATAAATTCTTTTTTTAAAGTTTTTCTCTTCTTTTTTTCGGTTGAATTTTGAATTTTAAAGAGTCGAAATTGAAGATAAACTATGTTTCAAAATTTAATTGTCATTTTTTTCGTGTTTTCTCCTCTTTTAAACCGTTCAATTAAGTGTAAATATCATTAATTATTAATAATAACGTTAAAGGTAAATCGAGCAAATTGGCTATTTCTGGCAATTTATTTAAGTGTGTATCAAACTGGTAGCCTTTCGCATTAATCAGTGCAACATGGCACTGCCATATTTATTATTGAAGTCACAAAGTGCATTATTTTTTTTAACATGCCTCAAAACAGAAGCTTGGAATTTGGGACATGCTCTCCCTGAGAGAGCATGAGGAGGTTGAGGTGGGCGGGGTTGGGGGCGGGGCCCAGTAGAATGTCGGGGACGTGCTCTTGGTTTCGATCATATTCAATAATCATATCGAACCTACTTACAGTTTGACAGGATGAACCTTGTCAGGTGATACGAAAGCATGTGTCAATCACAAAGATTGTTGTTATGTAGGCTTAGGTCAGGCTAATAAATATTCATCAAATATACTGAAAAAGAAGGGACTCATAAAAACTAATAAACAAAATAAATGGACATACAATTTTGCAGTGCTAAAATAAATTAATAATATATAACAGCAATATATATATATATGTTTCTTAACTAAATTACTAGTATATAATAATAATACATGTTTCTTAACTAAACTAATAATCCATCCATTTTCTATTGCTTGTCCTATATAATAATAATAAATATGTTTCTTGAATAACTAATAATATATAATAATAATACATATGTTTCTTGAATAAACTAATAATATATAATAATAATAAATATGTTTCTTGAATAAACTAATAATATATAATAATACAAAATATGTTTCTTCACTAAATTAATAATATATAATAATATTACATATGTTTCTTTACTAAATTAATAGTATACAACAATAATAAGTATGTTTCTTAACTAAATTAATAATATATAATAATAACAAATATGTTTCTTGACTACACTGATAATATATAATAATGATACATATGTTTCTTGACTACACTGATAATATATAATAATGATACATATGTTTCTTGACTAAACTAATAATATATAATAATAATAATAAATATGTTTATTTAGTAAATTAATAATATATTATAATAATAAATATGTTTCTTGACTACACTGATAATATATAATAGTAATACATATGTTTCTTGACTAAATAATATATAATAATAATAAATATGTTTCTTTACTAAATTAATAATATATAATAATAATAAATATGTTTCTTTACTAAATTAATAATATATAATAATAATAAATATGTTTCTTTACTAAATTAATAATATATAATAATAATACATATGTTTCTTGACTACACTGATGATATATAATAATGATACATATGTTTCTTGACTAAAATAATAATATATAATAATAATAATAAATATGTTTATTTAGTAAATTAATAATATATAATAATAATAAATATGTTTCTTTACTAAATTAATAATATATAATAATAATAAATATGTTTCTTTACTAAATTAATAATATATAATAATAATACATATGTTTCTTGACTACACTGATGATATATAATAATGATACATATGTTTCTTGACTAAAATAATAGTATATAATAATAATAATAAATATGTTTATTTAGTAAATTAATAATATATAATAATAATAAATATGTTTCTTGACTACACTGATAATATATAATAGTAATAAATATGTTTTGTGACTAAATTAATAATATATAATAATAACAAATATTTTTCTTTACTAAGTTAATAATATATAATAATAATAAATATGTTTCTTGACTACATTGATAATATATAATAATAATAATAAATATGTTTCTTAAATAAACTAATAATATATAATAATAATAAATATGTTTCTTGACTAAACTAATAATATATTATAATAATAAATATGGTTCTTGACTACACTGATAATATATAATAGTAATAAATATGTTTTGTGACTAAATTAATAATATATAATAATAACAAATATGTTTCTTTACTAAGTTAATAATATATAATAATAATAAATATATTTCTTGACTACATTGATAATATATAATAATAATAAATATGTTTCTTAACTAAACTAATAATATATAATAATAATAAATATGTTTCTTGACTAAACTAATAATATATTATAATAATAAATATGGTTCTTGACTACACTGATAATATATAATAATAATACATATGTTTCTTGACTAAACTAATAATATATTATAATAATAAATATGTTTCTTGACTAAACTAATAATATATAATAATAATAAATATGTTTCTTGACTAAACTAATAATATATTATAATAAATATGTTTCTTGACTAAACTAATAATAAATATTAATAAATATGATTCTTACATAAATCAGTAATATATAATAATACATGTTTCTTAAGTAAACTGTCAATAAAGTTAAACTCAAAATGAAAATACAGCTTTAACCTTTTTGTCATAATTTTTGCGCTTCAGAAACTTCTGTAAGACTTTAGCTCCAGACTTCTTCTGTTTGTTGGATGTTGTCATTACTGCCACAAGTGGTGGAAAAGTGTATTACAACTGCAGCCCATTGTGTTGTAGAATATTAGTTGGAAAATGACCAAAATTCAATGTTAAAACAACGTTACAACCCAACATTGATTAAACGTCATCAAAAAGCATGTTGTTTCAACGTTGTATTTGTGTTGTAGAATATGGTGCGGCTAATACATGGAAAACTGTTTTTTCCTCCTAAAATGTCGCGGGTGTGGCCTCGTTATGGCGACTGTAACTCCGCCCTGCTCACCTAGGAAGGCTGAGGGAGAGACGGTGCCGTTGCTGCGGGACACCATGACACTGATGCCCGTCTCGATGAAGGGGACGGAAAAGTCGATGACCTCTGACCTCTCCTCGTTGATCGTCAGGGAGCCCACGGCCATGTGAGCTTTTTTCACCACCACCTGGACGAGAAGTGCCGACATGTTATCCACACGTTCTATCAGTACATTCATTCAGTCATTCTAGTGGGACGCCAATGAATCACGTAGTTAAATATTCAAACACAGTGTGACCGTTCAAACTGTGCGTAATGATACAGTAGTCAAAAATATTCAATATACTTGTTAAATAAAACCTCTGCCTTGTTTTTAATGAATACTTAGGTCTACTACACTACTGTATTTTTAATGTTGTCATTACGGTGGTACTTAATGAATACTTAGGTCTACTACACTACTGTATTTTAATGTTGTCATTATGGGGGTACTTAATGAATACTTAGGTCTACTACACTACTGTATTTTAATGTTGTCATTATGGTGGTACTTAATGAATACTTAGGTCTACTACACTACTGTATTATATTGTTGTCATTATGGTGGTACTTAATGAATACTTAGGTCTACTACACTACTGTATTTAATGTTGTCATTATGGTGGTACTTAATGAATACTTAGGTCTACTACACTACTGTATTTTAATGTTGTCATTATGGTGGTACTTGATGAATACTTAGGTCTACTACACTACTGTATTTAATGTTGTCATTATGGTGGTACTTAATGAATACTTAGGTCTACTACACTACTGTATTTAATGTTGTCATTATGGTGGTACTTAATGAATACTTAGGTCTACTACACTACTGTATTTTAATGTTGTCATTATAGTGGTACTTGATGAATACTTAGTTCTACTATGCTACTGTATTTTCTTTCTTTTCAGGATATTAAAAAGTGCTTATTCTCGTTCATGAAGTCAATGTTACGTCTTGGCAGTGCAGGTAAGAAAAGTATTTCATTGCAAAACAAAGAGCGAGTGCAGCAGGAAGTGCACAGGAAGCAAAGGACAAGCTCAGCAGAATGACTCTACACCAGTTGGTTCTCAAACTTGTACCACCAGGTACCACCTCAGCACACACTTGGCTCTCCAAGAAATACATTAGACTAATTTACATTCAATATGCATTTTCTTGTGTTTGGATCATTCCAGACGCATGAATGCACTGTCAGTGTGCTAAAAGTAGCGTCCGTTGTGTATTGTAGATGTGTGCTGCTCCTGAGTTTGTGTACAATGAATTTTTATACGCTTAGTTTAAAAACAATGATTTTTTTACACTGAATTTTTAAGCGCATAATTTTTTTTACACTAAATTTTTATGCACTGAATTTTGAAACAATGATTTCTGAATTTTAAAACACTGATTTTTTATACACTAAATTTTAAACGTTTTTTTTTTATACTGACTTTTTATACATTGATTTTTTTGCACTGAATTTTTAAACACTGATTTTATTTTTTACACTAACTTTTTGGACACTGATTTTTTACACTGATCCTTTTTTTTTACATTGAATTTTAAAATAGATTTTTTTCAAACAAAATTTTTTAAAAAAGAATTTTTTTTTACAATTTTTTTTTTTGCACTGAATTTTTAAACACTAGATTTTTTTTTTTACAATTATTTTTTAAACTGATTTTTTACACTGATATTTTTTTTACAGAGAATTTTAAAACTGATTTTTTTCAAACAACATTTTTAAAAAAGAGATTTTTTTTTACAATTATTTTTTTTGGACTGAATTTTTAAACACTAGATTTTTTTTTTACAATTATTTTTTACACTGAATTTTGAAACTGATATTTTTTTTCACTGAATTTTAAAACACTGATTTTTTTCAAACAACGTTTTTAAAAAAATATATTTTTTTACAATTTTTTTTTTTGCACTGAATTTTTAAACACTAGTTTTTTTTTACAATTATTTTTTACACTGAATTTTGAAACTGATATTTTTTTTTCTGAATTTTAAAACACAGATTTTTTTTTCATACAACATTTATAAAAACTTTTTTTTTTTTTACAATTTTTTTTTTTTTGCACTGAATTTTTAAACACTAGATTTTGTTTTACAATTATTTTTTTACACTGAATTTTGAAACTAATATTTTTTTTCACTGAATTTAAAACACTGATTTTTTTCAAACTACAGTTTTAAAAACTGGATTAAAAAAAAAAAAAATTTTTACAATTATTTTTTTTACACTGAATTTTTGAATACAGATTTTTTTTACACTCAATTTTGAAACAGAATTGAGTGTGTTGTGGATGTGTGCTGCTCCTTCAACATGCCGGAGAGCACGACGGCCTGACCGTCAAGGGAAATGAGTGTTTCCATGGCTATGGCGGCCAGTCCCCCTTTTGCACTTGCTATCAAGTCACCGTGTACACCCTATTTTCTACTTTTCATGCGCCGTTTAGCACGTGCTATTTGGATCTTAGTAGATGAGGGTGCGTGGACGTGTTAAAGTAGGCGAAGGAGGTCCGAGTGGACACAGGGGGGGGAAAGACGGCGTAAAATGGGCTATGGCAGCGGGTCAAGGCTGCTCCAAATAGGCGTCCTCTCCTCTACCTGCCAGCCAGGCGTCCTCAGGAGGTATATTTAGCCCCAATTTGGGGTAAAGTGGGCCGAGACTGTGGAGTTATTAAAGTGTGCATGAGTCAAAGCTCCAGTGTGTGTGTGTGTGTGTGTGTGTGTGTGTGTGTGTGTGTGTGTGTGTGTGTGTGTGTGTGTGTGTGTGTGTGTGTGTGTGTGTGTGCGTGTCTTTGTGTGTGTGTGTCTGCACAGAGTGAGTCATAAAAAGCAGTTAGTGAACCTTTGTTCTCTCGCCATGAAGTGGATGTTTACAGGCAGACACTCACTCATCTATTCTGCAACTTGTCCTCACTCTACCTGCCAGCCTGTGTGTGTGTGTGTGTGTGTGTTCTTGTATTTCTACCCTTCTTGTGACATGAAGGAAAAGAATCTTCCATATGAGGTGTGAACAAGTGATGACATAAATCATGGTTCCAATAACATTGCATCTAATAGACAATGTCTCATTTGCACCCCTGCTGGTGACATCTATGTACTGTAAAGTTCAAATTTGAATGACAATAAAAAGGAAGTTTAAGTCTAAGTCTTTAATGACGGTGGTCCCAAAAAGGAGTTTTTTTTTCTAATTGACTGTGTGTCGCTTTTAAAGGTGCTCCCCCTCTGGTCAACATATGAAATAACATGTGTGTGTATGAAATTGAAACGCATCCCCTTTGGCCAAAATGTATTAAGAAATAAATAAATATGTATATAAAGAAATACTGTAATAAATGATGAAGATTAAAAATAAATTACAAACAAAAAAATCAAAAAAATAATGTGTTGACACAATGTGTCAACTTTTTCTTATAAAATTGGAAAAAACATTCTCATATTCTCTCTGTTTCTGTAATATTGCAATATTTTCTAGTAAAATTATTTCATTTTTTTGTAATTTTTTAAATTTTTATGTAAAATTATAATTTTTTTAATGTAAAATTATAATTTTTTTAATGTAAAATTATTAATTTTTAAATGTAAAATTATAAATTTTTTATGTAGAATTATTATTTTTTTTATGTAAAATGGTGACATTTGTCATACCAAATTTGGACTTTTATCACAATTTTGCCAATTTTGTTTTTGTTCTCATAAAACAAAAGTCATAATTTTACTCAAAAAATTTCAATTTCTTGAGTAAAATTATGACTATAGTCATAGTTTTGCCAAGTAAAATTCAGATTATTATTATTAATATTATACTATTGCCAAAAATTTTAAAGTTTTCTTATAAAATTGTGACTTTTGTCGAGTAAATTTACAACTCTTTTCATAAAATTGCCACAATTTTAAGCTTTACTTGTAAAAATGGTGACTTTTATTGAGTAAAATTCCAACTTTTATCATAATATTGCACAAATGTTTCGTTTTTCTTGAAAAATTAATGTGACTTGCGATGAGTAAAATGACGACTTTTATTATAATAATAGAGGGAGGCATTTTTTTGGAAGGTAACAAATACAAGAATGTGTGTGTGTGTTCTTGTATTTCTACCCTTCTTGAGACATGAAGAAGGAAAAGTATCTTCCATATGAGGAGGTGTGAACAAGTGATGACATAAATCATGGTCCCAATAACATTGCATCTAATAGACAATGTCTCCTGCTGGTGACATCTATGTACTGTAAAGTTCAAATTTGAATGACAATAAAAAGGAAGTCTAAGTCTAAGTCTAAAATGAGGGTGGTCCCAAAAAGGAGGTTTTTTTTCTAATTGACTGTGTGTCGCTTTTAAAGGTGCTCCCCTTCTGGTCAACATATGAAATAACATGTGTGTGTATGAAATTGAAATGCGCCCCCTTTGGCCAAAATTAATTAAAAAAATAAAAATAAAAATGTATATAAAGAAATACTGTAATAAATGATGAAGATTAAAAATAAATTACAAACAAAAAATTCAAAACAATAATGTGTCGACACAATGTGTCAACTTTTTTCTTATAAAATTGGAAACACTTTCTCATACTATTTCTGTTTCTGTAATTTGCAATATTTTCTAGTGAAATTGTTAAATTTTTATGTAAAATTTTTAATTTTATATGTAAAATTATTATTTTTTTAATGTAAAATTATTAATTTTTTTATGTAAAATTATAAATTTTTAAGTAGAATTATTAATTTTTTTTAATGTAAAATGGTGACATTTGTCATACCAAATTCGGACTTTTATTACAATTTTGCCAATTTTGTTTTTGTTCTCGTAAAACAAAAGTCATAATTTTACTCAAAAAATTTCAATTTCTTGAGTAAAATTATGACTTTTGTCATAGTTTTGCCAAGTAAAATTCAAATTATTATTATTAATATTATACTATTGCCAACATTTTTAAAGTTTTCTTATAAAATTGTGAATTTTGTCGAGTAAATTTACGACTCTTTTCATAAAATTGCCACAATTTTAAGCTTTACTTGTAAAAATGGTGACTGTTATTGAGTACAATTCCAACTTTTACCATAATATTGCACAAATTTTTCGTTTTTCTTGAGAAATTAATGTGACTTGCGTTGAGTAAAATTACGACTTTTATTACAATACTAGAGGGAGGCATTTTTTTGGAGGTCTCAAGAAGGTAACAAATACAAGAATGTGTGTGTGTGTGTGTTCTTGTATTCTACCCTTCTTGAGACATCAACAAGGAAAAGTAGCTTTCATAGCTCCCCCTCTGGTCAACATATGAAATAAAAAGTGTGTGTAAGGAATTGAAATGCGCCCCCTTTGGCCAAAACTAATCAAAAAAATAAAATAAATATGTATATAGAGAAATAATGTAATAACTTAAAGTAAATAATGAAGATTAAAAACCAATTACAAACAAAAAATTCCCTAATTCACAATGTGTCAACTTTTTTCTTACAAAATTGGAAACAATTTCTCATATTCTTTCTGTTTCTGTAATATTGCAATATTTTCTAGTAAAATTATTACATTTTTTATGTAAAACGGTGACATTTATTGAGTAAAACTATGACTTTTGTCATAGTTTTGCCAAGTGAAATTCCGATTATTGTTATAATGTTGCCAACATTTTAAAGTTTTCTTATAAAATTGTGACTTTTGTCGAGTAAAATTCCGACTCTTTTCATAAAATTGCCACAATTTTAAGCTTTTTTTGTAAAAATGGTGACTGTTATTGAGTAAAATTCCAACTTTTATCATAATATTGCACAAATGTTTCGTTTTTCTTGAAAAAATGTTGGACTTGCGATGAGTAAAATGACGACTTTTATTATAATACTAGAGGGAGGCATTTTTTTGGAGGTCTCAAGAAGGTAACAAATACAAGAATGTGTGTGTGTTGTTGTATCAGAGTGGAAGCGTTGACGTGCATGTCCACCTGTGCGTGTGTGTTAGTGCCTAAATGTGTGAACGTCTCCCCGGGGGAGAGTTACAAGCCCGTGCAGCAGTGTACTCACTTCCTCTCTCGCTCTCCATTTGCTCCCTCCTACGACATGTTCTCTCACTGTTATGAAAGTGACCCGTGTGGGTGTTGTTGAGAATGACTGAACACGGATCTGAGTGTGTGTGTGTGTTCGTATGCATGCACCTCAGCTGGTGTGTCTTTATCGGACTCCACTGTAACTCGTCTTAGTACCAGCAGTACTAATGTACCATCCCTGGCAGGGATGACGGCTTCCCAGCATGCAATGCAACACCTTTTTGTGAATACCGTATTTCCCCGACTATAGAGCGCACCGGTATATAAGCTGCACCCACTATTTTTTTTAAAATAATACATATTTTTCCATATATAAGCCACACTTGACTATAAGTCGCAGATATATACGTCGTGAAATTAGTGTTTTACACAGAAATGTTTATTTACATACCTTAATTGTTTCCAAATGGTAGATAATAAATGCTTTAAGTACCATATTTTCTGGACAATAGAGCGCACAAATATATAAGCCACACCCACACATTTTTTTTAAAACATATTTTTCCATATATAGGCCGCACCAGACTCTAAGCCGCAGCAATATATGTTGTGAAATTAGTTATTAGCGCAGAAATATTTTGTAAATGTTTATTTACACACCTTAATTGTTTCCAAACGGTAAAAAATCAATGCTTTAAGTACCATATTTTCCGGACTATAGAGCGCACCAGTATATAAGCCACACCCACTAAATTGTTAAAAACAAACAAACATAGTTTTCCATATATAAGCCGCATTGGAATATAAGTCGCAGATATATACGTCGTGAAATGAGGTATTTACACTTAAATATTTTGTAAATATTTATTTACATACCTTAATTGTTTCCAAACGGTCAATAATAAATGCTTTAAGTACCGTGTTTTCCGGACTATAGAGCGCACACATATATAA
>NC_084755.1:37649760-37652260 GCF_033978785.1 Entelurus aequoreus | reverse complement strand
ATATTTTTGAATCGGTTGCATTGAAATGGGAATCGGTATTTCAGGATTCCTGGAATTTTGGGAAAAAAAGTGAATTTAGTCGGAAATTAAGATTATGTACCAATTTGATTGCGGAATGGTTGAAGTTGGTTGAAAAATGTGGACTGTGAAAACTTTAGAACGGGAGGTGAAAATAGGCCCATGGAAAACCGGGAATTCCTGGAGTTTTTTTTAACTTGTTTGATTGTCCAAGGTGAGTGGAAGGTGTTGAAAGTAGAACGGTTCAAATCGGTTGAGAAATGTGGGGTATGGAGAGGTTTGTATATTGCTCATTCATTTTCAATGGGGAGAAATTCCTGGAAAACCGGGAATTTGGGGAAATGGAAAACATGTTTTGCCTTTAATATCCAGGGTGAGTGGAGTGCGTGGATGGTTGAAACGTTCGAATCGGGTAAAAAAAAAAAATCAGGAAATTTCCATTCCTGAAATTTGGGAATTTTGGGAAAACTGGCAATTAAAAAAAAATATATCTAGATAAAAGTACAATTGTCCTTGATAATATGAATGGGTTGGTGTTGTAATTATTTTAAATCGGTTGAAAAATGTCAACGTGGTAATGTATGGAGAGGTTTGTATAGTGCTCAATTCCTGGAAAAACCGGGAGTTTGCGGAAATGGAAAAACGTGTTTTTGCCTTCAATATCCAGGGTGAGTAAAGTGCGTTGATAGTTGAAATGTTCGAATTGGGTAAAAAAAAAAATGGCGCAAAAATTTAAAAATTTGAACTTTGTAAAACTTTGAAAATGTCCATTCATTTGAATAGGCTTTTCCTGGAATTTGGGAATTTGGGGAAAACCGGAATTTAAAAAAATAAAATAGATAATAGCACAATTGTACTAGTTAATATGAATGGGTTGGTGTTCAAATTTTTTGAATTGGATGAAAAATGTTGACGTAGTAACGCTTTGAATTGGTATTTTGGCATTCCTGGAATTTCTGAAAAAAAAAAAAGGGAATTTGGATTAAATAAAAAATGATGTACCAACTAAGAGGAATGTTTTGATGGTGGAATGTCTAGAACTGGTTGAAAAAATGTGGACTGTGAAAACCTTAGAACAAGAGGTGGAAATAGGGCAAAGGAAAACCGGGAATTCCTGGAATTTTTTTTAACTCGAAAAATGGTCGTTTGATTGTCCAAGGTGAGTGGAAGGTGTTGAAAGTGGAATGGTTCAAATCGGTTGAGAAATGTGGGGTATGGAGAGGTTTGTATAGTGCCCATTCATTTTCAATGGGGAAAAATTCCTGGAAAACCGTGAATTTGGGAAATGGAAAAACATGTTTTTGCCTTCAATATCCAGGGTGAGTAGAGTGTGTGAATGGTTGAAACGTTCGAATCGGGTAAAAAATAGCAAATGTGAAACATTTGGGCTTTGTAGCACCCTGGAAATGAATGGACATTTCCTGAAATTTGGGAATTTGGGCAAAACCGGGAATTCTTTAAAAATATATATGTATAATAACACAATCGTCCTGGATGATATGAATGGGTTGGTGTTGGAATTTTTTAATCGGTCGACAAATGTCAACTTGGTAACGCTTTGAATTGGGAATTGGTATTTTGGAATTCCTGGAATTTCGGGAAAGACCGTGAATTTGGACAAAAATAAGATGATGTACCAACTAAGTGGAATGTTTTGATGGTGGAATGTCTAGAATTGGTTGACAAAATGTGGACTTTGAAGACTTTAGAACAAGACGAATTTAGAAAAACAGGAATTCCTGGAATTATTTCAAACTTGGAAAATGATCGTCCAAGGTGAGTGGAAGGGTGTGGAAAGTGGAACTGTTCCAATCGGGCGAGCAATGTGGGAATTGCGCAAATTGGCCCATTCATTTCACAATGGGCAAAATGTTCGAGAATAAACGATGATTGGGTGAAAAAAAAAAAATTAAAAAAAAATTATATATATATATATATATATATATATATATATATATATATATATATATATATATATATATATATATATATGATTTTTTTATTTTTTTATTTTTTTTATAAAATATATATATATATATATATATATATATATTTTTTTTTAATTTTAAATTTAATTTTATTTTTGTTTGTTTGTTATTTTGTTTGTTTTGCCAATGATTAAGAATTGTTACAAATAAGAATCACGATTAATACGATTTTTTTTTTTCGACAGTGTTAATATTTCATGCAAGCAAATAAAAAAAAAATGTAAAAAAAAAAAAAAAAAAAGTATATATTTATATATATTTTTATTTTTATTTTTTTGTCTTTCTTTGGGTAAAAAAAATAATAAAAACAATATATATATATAAAAGAAAAAAATAAAAAAGAAAAAATAAATAAATAAATATATATATATATATATATATATATATATATATATATATATATATATTTTTTTTGCCATTGATTAAGAATTGTTACAAATAAGAATCACGATTAATACGAAAATTTAGTTTTTTTCGACAGTGCTAATATTTCA
>NC_084755.1:37589760-37647260 GCF_033978785.1 Entelurus aequoreus | reverse complement strand
CGCTGCTCCGCCGTACAGCTCGTCGCGGGGCCACACGTGGTACTTCATGGAGAGGGAGCCGTTCTCCCACTTGCCCACCTGTGCACGCATGCCAGACAGCTTTAACACCACCACTGAAGACCAACTTCCAAAGGCTGCTTTGGTAAACGTGTGGTCTCACATGTTGTGTCTGTAAAAGAGCATGTCGCTAAATTCACCATCACGTTTAGCTGATTGGAGAGCTAGCATGCGCAGCTAGCGGGTCCATGACTATGACTTCTGTTTTGTTTGATTGGCCGTTTTACTGCAGTGTTACAGACACCGTTTAGAAACAATTAAGGTATGTAAATAAATAATTATGTGTAAATAACTCATTTCACAACGTATATATCTGCGGCTAATACATGGAAAAATGTGTATTTCTTTTCAAATTTAGTGGGTGCGGCTTACATACAGTCTCGCTTTATAGTACGGAAAATACGGTAGATTAGTCGTTACTAGTAAAAGTATCATGTGACGCCGCTATTACGAACATTGGTATTAGAAAATAATAGACATATTATTAATTTCATTGACTAATATCTTTCGTCATAGTCAGACCTATTTTCTCCTGACTAAAATGAGAAGATAACCAATCAGAGCAAAATTACGCTGACTAAAATGAATATAGAATATAAAATAAATAAATAAAAGGTAAAAGAAAACGAATATAAGGTAAATAAACTGTAAAATAAGGTAAATAAACAAAATAAAGGTAAATACAAAATAAAAGAAGGAATATAGAAGTTAAACAGAGGTCACTAAAAGATAGAATAAGGCAAATAGATGGTAAAATAGGGTAAATAGAAGGTAAAGAAAAGATAAAAACATTTACATAAAAGGTAAAATAAATAAATAAAAGTTAAAATAATACAAATAGATGTACAATGAGAAGATAAAACCAATCAAAACACAATTATGCTGACTAAAATGAATATAGAATGTAAAATAAATAAATACAAGGTAAAAGAAAACGAATATAATGTTAATAAACGGGAAAAGAAGGTAAATAAACGGCAAAAGAAGGTAAATAAAATAAATAAAGGTAAATAAAAGATAAAATAAGGACTACAGAAGGTGCAACAAGTTAAACAGAGATAACTAAAATATATAATAAGGTAAATCGATGGTACAATAAGGTAAATAGAAGGTAAACAAAATATTTTTAAAAAATAATATAAAAGGTAAAATAAATAAATAAAAGGTCAAAGAAAACAAATAGATGTACAATGAGAAGATAAAACAAATCAAAACAAAATCATGCTGACTAAAATTAATATAGAATGTAAAATAAATAAATAAAAGTTAAAGGAAAACGAATATAAGGTAAATAAACTGTAAAATAAGGTAAATAAATGGCAAATGAAGGTAAATAAACGAAATAAAGGTACCTAAAGATAAAAGAAGGAATATAGAAGGTGCAAGAAGTTAAACAGAGATAATTAAAAGATAGAATAAGGTAAATAGAAGGTATATAAAAGATGTTTTTAAAATGAATATAAAAGGTAAAATAAATAAATAATTAAAAAGTAAAAGAAAACAAATAAATGTACAATGAGAAGATAAAACCAATCAAAACAAAATTATGCTGACTAAAATGAATGTAGAATGTAAAATAAATAAATAAAAGTTAAAAGAAAGCGAATATAAGGTGAACAAACGGTAAAAGAAGGTAAATAAGCGGCAAAAGAAGGTAAATAAACGAAATAAAGGTAAATAAAAGATAAAAGAAGGAAAATAGACGGTGCAAGAAGTTAAACAGAGATAACTAAAAGATAGAATAAGGCAAATAGAAGATAAATTAAAGATTTAAAAAAATGTATATAAAAGATAAAATAAATAAATAAAAGGTAAAAGAAAACAAATACATGTACAATGAGAAGATAAAACCAATCAAAACAAAATTATGCTGACTAAAATTAATATAGAGTGTAAAATAATTAAATAAAAGGTAAAGATAAACAAAAATAATGTAAACAAACGGTAAAAGAAGGTAAATAAGCGGCAAGAGATGGTAAAAAAAAAAGGGAAATTCAAGATAAAAGAAGGAATATAGAAGGAACAAGAAGTTAAACAGAGGTAAATACAAGGTAAATAGAAGGTAAAGTGAGTTAGGGTAAATAAAAAGTAAAAGAAGTAATATAGAAGGTGGAAGAAAATGAAACAAGTTAAAATAGAAGGTAAAATAAGCTAAATCGAAGGTAAATAAAGAGGTAAAATAAGTTAAATAAAAGTTAATAAAAGTTCAATATAAAGGTAAAGAAGATGAAACAAGGTAAAAGATGGTCAAACTAGGTCAATGGAATGTAATCATAGTATTTCTTCCAAAATGTAGTGGGTGTGGCTTATATACCCACGCGCTCTAGAGTAGGGAAAATACGGTAGACTAGTCGTTATTAATAAAAGTATTATATGACACAAAAAGAAAAAGCTAAGATGCTAACAGGTATCATTCGTCAAGTAACAAAATATTGGACGCTGAGGTTCATACCTGCTGAATTACTCTAAAAAGCTATCGTGCTAATATTAGAATATACAGGATTATTAGAATATTAGCTGTGGCCCTAATTGGCCCCTGGGCTCCTCCTGCAGAATCAGGATGGCACACACACACACACACACACACACACACACACACACACACACACACACACACACACACACACACACACACACACACACACACACACACACACACACACACACACACACACACACACACACACACACACACACACACACACACACACACACACACACACACACACACACATTCTTGTATTTGTTACCTTCTTGAGACCTGAGAATAATGCCTACTTTTTTAGGACCAGCCTTTCTAGATATATAAAGAAGTGTATTTACAACATTATTAACGTATACATACTATGCAAATATAAAAAAGCTTGTTGTGAAAAATGAGTTGGAATGTCACAAGAAAAAGGTCACAATTTCACAAGAAAAACTTGGAATTTTGGCATCGTTATAATAAAAGTCGTAATTTTACTCAACACATGTCAAACTTTTACAAGAAAAACTGAACATGTGTGCAATGATATGATAAAAGTTGGAATGTTACTCAATATCAGTCGCAATTTTACAAGAAAAACTTAAAATGTAGGCAATTTTCTGAAAAGAGTTGACAAAAGTCACAGTTTTATAAGAAAACGTTCAAATTTTGGCAATATTATAATAATCATCTGAATTTTACTAGGCAAAATTATGACAAAAGTCATAATTTTACTCAAAAAAATGTCACTATTTTACAAGGAAAAAATTTAAATTGGCAATATTGTGATAAAAGTCACAATTTTATATGACAAATGTCACCATTTTGCAGTAAAAAGTACTAATTTTACATAAAAAAGCCACAACTATATGAGAAAATATTGCAATATTACAGAAACAGAAGGAATACGAGAAATTATTGCCAATTTTATAAGAAAAAAGTCAACACATTGTGAGAAAAAGACTGCATTCAGTTTGTTTTTTTTCTGAATTTTTTGTTTGTAATTGTTTTTTAATCTTCATTATTTACTTTAAGTTATTACAGTAAGTCTCTATTTACAATTTTTTTTATTTAAATTCTGGCCAAAGGGGGCGCATTTCAATTTCTTACACACACACTTGTTATTACATATGTTGACCAGAGGGGGAGCACTTTTAAAAGCGACACACAGTCAATTAGAAAAAAAGCCCTCCTTTTTGGGACCACCCTCATTTTGACCAGCAGGGGTGCTAATGAGACATTGTCTATTAGATGCAATGTTATTGGGACCATGACTTATGTCATCACTTGTTCACACCTCCTCATATGGAAGATACTTTTCCTTGTTGATGTCTCAAGAAGAATAGAAATACAAGAACACACACACATTCTTGTATTTGTTACCTTCTTGAGACCCCCCAAAAATGCCTCCCTCTAGTATTACAATAAAAGTCGTCATTTTACTCATCGCAAGTCAAATTTATTTTTCAAGAAAAACGGAACATTTGTGCAATATTATGATAAAAGTTGGAATTTTACTCAATAACAGTCACCATTTTTACAAGTAAAGCTTAAAATTGTGGCAATTTTATGAAAAGAGTCGTAAATTTACTCGACAAAAGTCACAATTTTATAAGAAAACTTTAAAAATTTTGGCAATAGTATAATAATAATAATTATTATCTGAATTTTACTTGGCAAAACTATGACAAAAGTCATAATTTTACTCAAGAAATTGACATTTTTTGAGTAAAATTATGACTTTTGTTTTACGAGAACAAAAACAAAATTGGCAAAATTGTGATAAAAGTCCGAATTTGGTATGACAAATGTCACCATTTTACATAAAAAAATTAATAATTCTACATAAAAAATTAATAATTTTACATTAAAAAATTAATAATTTTACATTAAAAAAATAATAATTTTACATAAAAAATTAATAATTTTACATTAAAAAATTAATAATTTTACATTAAAAAATTATAATCTTACATAAAAAATTTAACATTTTACATAAAAATTTAATAATTTTACTAGAAAATATTGCAATATTACAGAAACAGAGAGAATATGAGAAAGTGTTTCCAATTTTATAAGAAAAAAGTTGACACATTGTGTCGACACATTATTGTTTTGGAATTTTTTGTTTGTAATTGATTTTTAATCTTCATCATTTATTACAGTATTTTTATATATATATATATATTATTTTTTTTAATTAATTTTGGCCAAAGGGGGTGCATTTCAATTTCATACACACACATGTTATTTCATATGTTGACCAGAGGGGGAGCACCTCTAAAAGCGACACACAGTCAATTTGAAAAAAAAAACTCCTTTTTGGGACCACCCTCATTTTGACCAGCAGGGGTGCTAATGAGACATTGTCTATTAGATGCAATGTTATTGGGACCATGACTTATGTCATCACTTGTTCACACCTCCTCATATGGAAGATACTTGTCCTTGTTCATGTCTCAAGAAGAATAGAAATACAGGAACACACACACATTCTTGTATTTGTTACCTTCTTGAGACCTCCAAAAAATGCCTCCCTCTAGTATTATAATAAAAGTCGTAATTTTACTCATTGCAAGTCAAATTAATTTTTCAAGAAAAACTGAACATTTGTGCAATATTATGATAAAAGTTGGAATTTTACTCAATAACAGTCACCATTTTTACAAGAAAAGCTTAAAATTGTGGCAATTTTATGAAAAAAGTTGTAATTTTACTCGACAAAAGTCACAATTTTATAAGAAAACTTTAAAAATTTTGGCAATAGTATAATAATAATAATAATAATCGGAATTTTACTTGGCAAAACTATGACAAAAGTCATAATTTTACTCAAGAAATTGACATTTTTTGAGTAAAATTATGATTTTTGTTTTACGAGAACAAAAACAAAATTGGCAAAATTGTGATAAAAGTCCGAATTTGGTATGACAAATGTCACCATTTTACATAAAAAAAGTAATAATTCTACATAAAAAATTAATAATTTTACATTAAAAAATTAATAATTTTACATTAAAAAATTAATAATTTTACATTAAAAATTAAACATTTTAGATAAAAATGTAATAATTTTACTAGAAAATATTGCAATATTACAGAAACAGAGAGAATATGAGAAAGTGTTTCCAATTTTATAAGAAAAAGGTTGACACATTGTGTCGACACATTATTGTTTTGGAATTTTTTGTTTGTAATTGATTTTTAATCTTCATCATTTATTACAGTATTTCTTTATATACATATTTATTTTTATTTTTTTTATTAATTGTGGCCAATGGGGGTGCATTTCAATTTCATACACACACATGTTATTTCATATGTTGACCAGAGGGGGAGCACCTTTAAAAGCGACACACAGTCAATTTGAAAAAAACCCCTCCTTTTTGGGACCACCCTCATTTTGACCAGCAGGGGTGCTAATGAGACATTGTCTATTAGATGCAATGTTATTGGGACCATGACTTATGTCATCACTTGTTCACACCTCCTCATATGGAAGATACTTTTCCTTCTTCATGTCTCAAGAAGAATAGAAATACAAGAACACACACACACACATTCTTGTATTTGTTACCTTTTTGAGACCTCCAAAAAATGCCTCCCTCTAGTATTGTAATAAAAGTCGTCATTTTAATCAACGCAAATCAAATTAATTTTTCAAGAAAAACGGAACATTTGTGCAATATTATGATAAAAGTTGGAATTTTACTCAATAACAGTCACTATTTTTTACAAGAAAAGCTTAAAATGGTGGCAATTTTATGAAAAGAGTCGTAAATTTACTCGACAAAAGTCACAATTTTATAAGAAAACTTTAAAAATTTTGGCAATAGTATAATAATAATAATAATAATAATAATCTGAATTTTACTTGGCAAAACTATGACAAAAGTCATAATTTTACTCAAGAAATTGACATTTTTTGAGTAAAATTATGACTTTTGTTTTACGAGAACAAAAACAAAATTGGCAAAATTGTGATAAGAGTCCGAATTTGGTATGACAAATGTCACCATTTTACATTAAAAAAATTAATAATTCTACATAAAAAATTAATAATTTTACATTAAAAAATTAATAATTTTACATTAAAAAAATAATAATTTTACATAAAAAATTAAACATTTTACATAAAAATGTAATAATTTTACTAGAAAATATTGCAATATTACAGAAACACAGAGAATATGAGAAAGTGTTTCCAATTTTATAAGAAAAAAGTTGACATTGTGTCGACACATTATTTCTTTGGAATTTTTTGTTTGTAATTGATTTTTAATCTTCATCATTTTTTACAGTATTTCTTTATATACATAATTATTATTTTTTTTTAAATTAATTGTGGCCAAAGGGGGCGCATTTCAATTTCATACACACACATGTTATTTCATATGTTGAACAGAGGGGGAGCACCTTTAAAAGCGACACACAGTCAATTTGAAAAAAAAAACTCCTTTTTGGGACCACCCTCATTTTGACCAGCAGGGGTGCTAATGAGACATTGTCTATTAGTTGCAATGTTATTGGGACCATGACTTATGTCATCACTTGTTCACACCTCCTCATATGGAAGATACTTGTCCTTGTTCATGTCTCAAGAAGAATAGAAATACAAGAACACACACACATTCTTGTATTTGTTACCTTCTTGAGACCTCCAAAAAATGCCTCCCTCTAGTATTATAATAAAAGTCGTAATTTTACTCATTGCAAGTCAAATTAATTTTTCAAGAAAAACGGAACATTTGTGCAATATTATGATAAAAGTTGGAATTTTACTCAATAACAGTCACCATTTTTACAAGAAAAGCTTAAAATTGTGGCAATTTTATGAAAAAAGTTGTAATTTTACTCGACAAAAGTCACAATTTTATAAGAAAACTTTAAAAATTTTGGCAATAGTATAATAATAATAATAATAATCGGAATTTTACTTGGCAAAACTATGACAAAAGTCATAATTTTACTCAAGAAATTGACATTTTTTGAGTAAAATTATGACTTTTGTTTTACGAGAACAAAAACAAAATTGGCAAAATTGTGATAAAAGTCCGAATTTGGTATGACAAATGTCACCATTTTACATAAAAAAATTAATAATTCTACATAAAAAATTAATAATTTTACATTAAAAAATTAATAATTTTACATTAAAAAAATAATAATTTTACATGAAAAATTAAACATTTTACATAAAAATGTAATAATTTTACTAGAAAATATTGCAATATTACAGAAACAGAGAGAATATGAGAAATTGTTTCCAATTTTATAAGAAAAAAGTTGACATTGTGTCGACACATTATTGTTTTGGAATTTTTTGTTTGTAATTGATTTTTAATCTTCATCATTTATTACAGTATTTCTTTATATACATATTTATTTATTTTTTTTAAATTAATTTTGGCCAAAGGGGGTGCATTTCAATTTCATACACACACATGTTATTTCAAATGTTGACCTTTAAAAGCGACACACTCTCATTTTAGACTTAGACTTCCTTTTTATTGTCATTCAAATTTGAACTTTACAGTACATAGATGTCACCAGCAGGGGTGCAAATGAGACATTCTCTATTAGATGCAATGTTATTAGGACCATGATTTACGTCATCACTTGTTCACACCTCCTCATATGGAAGATACTTTTCCTTCTTCATGTCTCACGAAGGGTAGAAATACAAGAACACACACACACACACACACACACACACACACACACACACACACACACACACACACACACACACACACACACACACACACACACACACACACACACACACACACACACACACACCCACACACATTGCAATGGAGTGGGAGACAAATGGGCCTGAAGGTGAGACCCTCGCCATGGTCCTCACACTCCTGATGGCGGAGCTCATTAGGAAGCAGGAAGTGGAGGTTCAGCTGGAAGTCAAGCTGAGAATTAAAGATGAGTGTGAGAGGGGTGAGGGGAGGGAGGGGACATAAGGGAGACGCTCACCTTGTTCTCTGATCAGAGGACAGAATATAGATTAGAGGGAGAAGAAAGAGAAAGACAAAGAGGAAGGACGAGGAGCGACGATGAGGAGTACGATAGCTTTTATAAGATAATTTAGCAGCTATCAAATATTTTGTTACTTGACAAAAAACACCTGTTAGCATGTTAGCTTTTCTTTAAGCTAATTTTGTAGGTGTACACTTTGTATTTTATTCATGCTAACATTAGCATGCTAGCATTTTAAACACATTTACCAGGTACACACCTCAGAGTGATATATTTTGGGGCTTGACCCAGTTAGCATTTTGGCATGTTAACGTTAGCATGATAGCTTTTTTTTTTTAGACTAATTTAGCAGGTATACGCCTTAGCGTAAAATATTTTGTTTCTTGACAAAAGACACCTGTTAGCATGTTAGCTTTTTTTAAGCTAATTTTGTAGGTGTATACTTTTTATTTTATTCATGCTAACGTTAGCATGCTAACATTTTAAACAATTTTATTAGGTACACACCTCAGGGTCATATATTTTGGGGCTTGACCCATGTTACAGTTAGCATTTTGGCATGCTAACGTTAGCATGATAGCTTTTTTTTTTTTTTTAGACTAAATTAGCAGGTATACACATTGGCGTCAAATATTTTGTTACTTGACAAAATATACCTGTTAGCATGTTAGCTTTTTTTAAGCTAATTTTGTAGGTGTATACTTTTTATTTTATTCATGCTAACGTTAGCATGCTAACATTTTAAACAATTTTATTAGGTACACACCTCAGGGTCATATATTTTGGGGCTTGACCCATGTTACAGTTAGCATTTTGGCATGCTAACGTTAGCATGATAGCTTTTTTTTTTTTTTTAGACTAAATTAGCAGGTATACACCTTGGCGTCAAATATTTTGTTACTTGACAAAATATACCTGTTAGCATGTTAGCTTTTTTTTTAAAGCTATTTTTGTAGGTGTACACTTTGTATTTTATTCATGCTAACGTTGGCATGCTAGCATTTTAAACACATTTACCAGGTACACACCTCGGAGTGATACATTTTGGGACTTGACCCATGTTACAGTTAGCATTTTGGCATGCTAAGATTAGCATGATAGTTTTTGTTTTTGTTTTTTTTAGACTAATTTAGCAGGTATACGCCTTAGCGTAAAATATTTTGTTTCTTGACAAAACACACCTGTTAGCATGTTAGCTTTTTTTAAGCTAATTTTGTAGGTGTATACTTTTTATTTTATTCATGCTAACGTTAGCATGCTAACATTTTAAACAATTTTATTAGGTACACACCTCAGGGTCATATATTTTGGGGCTTGACCCATGTTACAGTTAGCATTTTGGCATGCTAACGTTAGCATGATAGCTTTTTTTTTTTTTTTAGACTAAATTAGCAGGTATACACCTTGGCGTCAAATATTTTGTTACTTGACAAAATATACCTGTTAGCATGTTAGCTTTTTTTAAGCTAATTTTGTAGGTGTATACCTTTTATTTTATTCATGCTAACGTTAGCATGCTAGCATTTTAAACAATTTTATTAGGTACACACCTCAGGGTCATATATTTTGGGGCTTGACCCATGTTACAGTTAGCATTTTGGCATGCTAACGTTAGCATGATAGCTTTTTTTTTTTTTTTTAGACTAAATTAGCAGGTATACACCTTGGCGTCAAATATTCTGTTACTTGACAAAATATACCTGTTAGCATGTTAGCTTTTTTTTAAAGCTATTTTTGTAGGTGTACACTTTGTATTTTATTCATGCTAACGTTAGCATGCTAGCATTTTAAACACATTTACCAGGTACACACCTCGGAGTGATACATTTTGGGGCTTGACCCATGTTACAGTTAGCATTTTGGCATGCTAAGATTAGCATGATAGTTTTTTATTTATTTTTTTTTTAGACTAATTTAGCAGGTATACGCCTTAGCGTCAACTATTTTGTTACTCGACGAATGATACCTGCTAGTTTTTTGGTTTGTCACTTTGTCAACAAATGCCTGAGCAACTTGTTTAGGAACAACATTTCTCAACCCGCTATTGCAAGGAATTTAGGCATTTCACCATCTACGCTCCGTAATATCATCAGAAACTTCAGAGAATCTGGAGAAATCACCATGATATTACGCACCTTGGATCCCTCAGGCGGTACTGCATCAAAAAGCCACATCGGTGTGTAAAGGATATCACCACATGGGCTCAGGAACACTTCAGAAACCCACTGTCAGTAACTACAGTCGGTCGCTACATCTGTAAGTGTAAGTTAAAACTCTACTATGCGAAGCCGAAGCCATTTATCAACAACACCCAGAAACGCCGCCGGCTTCGCTGGGCCCGAGCTCATCTAAAATGGACTGACGCAAAGTGGAAAAGTGTTCTGTGGTCTGACGAGTCCACATTTCAATTTGTTTTTGGAAACTGTGGACGTCGTGACGAAAGAGGAAAAAAAACATCCGGATTGTTCTAGGCGCATGTGTGATGGTATGGGGGTGTATTAGCGGCCAAGACATGGGTAACTTACACATCTGTGAAGGCACCACTAATAATGAAAGGTTTTGGAGCAACATATGTTGCCATCCAAGCAACGTTATCATGGACGCCCCTGCTTATTTCCGCAGGACAATGCCAAGCCAGGTGTTACAACAGCGTGGCTTCATAGTAAAAGAGTGAGAAGGGAGACTGTTGAACAACTTAAGCTGTACATCAAGCAAGAATGGGAAAGAATTCCACTTCAAAAATGTGTCTCCTCAGTTCCCAAACCATTAATGGGTGTTGTTAAAAGGAAAGGCCATGTAACACACTGGTAAAAATGCCTTTTTTGCAATGTGTTGCTGCCATTCAATTCTAAGTTCATGATTATTTGTACAAAAACATGAAATATCTTGTCTTTGCAGTCTATTCAATTGAATATAAGTTGATTTGTTGTATTCTCTTTTTATTTACCATTTACACAACGTGACAACTTCACTGCCTTTTGGGGTTTGTGTTATTATGTGAATTGTTATCAGTCAGTAGTTAGCGGCGGTGTGGCCAACATCCCCCGTGAAGCAGCACGCTGGTGCTGCAGCGTGCTGCTCAAAGGCACCTTCACCAGTCTGATAGCATCTAATCAGAGTGGCGTCTGGAAAGCGTCGGGCTTAAAAATGCTCAAAAACGGAAAATGTGATGATGAGGAACGCAGATATCGCCGTCGTGACTAATACGGCCACAAACTTAAGGAAACCGTTGGTGGTTAGAATGTGCTGCATGTCAAAAGTCGCCTCCTTGTACAAATACCATATTTTTGTGGCCATAGGGCGGCAAGCAACGCATTAAAGGGGTCATAATATGATTATGTTTTCTACATTTAAACACTCGGTTGTGCATAATATTGTGAAACAAAACGCCAGATAATGTCTCCAAATAAGCGCCCTTTTGGGGTCCTTACACACACCATAGTAATACCGTACGTTGAAGCACAGTACGTCTGACTATGGTAGACATATTGCTCCACGTTCCATTAAGCGGTGTGGCTTCGCAGCTTACCAGAGTCGTACTAAAACATTTTGACAGAATTTTGAGCGCTGTGTGTAATGGTCTTTATTTTAAATGAAACATCAAAGTTTTGGTGTTGCTTGCTTACCTTTATTGAACAGACTTCAACCTGCAGTCCACCCGTATCTCTTGTGTGTGACTGCCATCTACTGGTCACACTTATCATTACACCACGTACCAAATAAAATAGCTTTGAGGTCGGTGAATACGACCAGAAATAATACGTACGCTAGTCACACCGAGTTATAAGGCGCACCTTTTGAGAACATTAAAGGATTTGAAGTGCGCCTTATGGTCCGAAAAATACGGTACACAAAAAAAAACACTTACTCTGTCCCACTGTCGGTCTTTGTTGAGCAGAATGATGACCAGTTTGGGGTGCATCTGGTAGCCGTCCTCGCTGAACGACAGATTACGGCCCTCGAACGTCACATTCATCAAGTACCTGAGCAGAGTAAAACGCAGAAGAGAGAAAATCACTGATTGAAAAATATCACAAATAGATGAAGAGTGTACAGTTATCTCAAAACCCAGGGGCCAGATCTGGCCCGCCACAAAATGTCTAGTGGCCCACGAAAGCCTGTATATAAGGGGTGTCCTCCCCCCTTATCCCCCCCCCCCCCCCCCCCCCCCCGAATCGCTCTCGCTGCTGGTGTAAACAATTTGAAGATGTGAGGGGCCTTTCAACCTGTGACGTCGATGTTCTCTACTAAATCCTTTCAGCAAAAATATGGCAATATCGCGAAATGATCAAGTATGACACATAGAATGGATCTGCTATCCCCGTTTAAATTAAAAAAAAAATTTTCAGTAGGCCTTTAAGGGTTTTGGTCCTAAATGATCTCAGTAAGATATTACAGCTTGTTGCGGAGAATTGATGACCTATATTGAGTAAAACATGCTTAAAACTATTTTTGTCCAAATGTCCAAAACACACCCAGCAATGGTGCACAGGAAGGCAAGGAAGAAGAGGGGAAAAGGCGGCCAAAATGGTCAAAAGTCCCAATTTTGTCCAAAATACCTCCCCGGGTTCCAGTCCCACGAGTCCCGCCGCCGGCCGCACAAGTCCCGGCATGCAAAAAATGCCCAAAAGGCACCCAGCAAAGTCCCACGGGGAAGTGGGGGAGAAAAGTGAGAAAAGTCGTCAAAAGTCCCCAAAAATGTTCAAAATACCTACCCAGGTTCGAGTCCCACAAGTCCCACCGCCGGCCGCGCAATTCCCGGGATGCCCAAAATGTCCATCACACACCCAGCCGAGTCCCACGGTGAGGGGGAGGGGGGATAAAAGTTGGAAAAGTTGGCAAAAGTCCCAAAAATGTTCAAAATACCTACCCAGGTTCGAGTCCCACATGGACAAGTCTTAAGACTTGTGGCACTCGAACCCGGGTGTGTGATTTTTAACATTTTACCGACTTTTGTCACTTTTTCCCCGCCTTCCCGTGGGACTTTGCTGGGTGCCTTTTGGGCATTCTGGGCACTCGAACCTGGGTAGGTATTTTGAACATTTTTGGGACTTTTGCCAACTTTTCCAACTTTTATCCCCCCTCCCCGTGGGACTCGGCTGGGTGTGTTATGGACATTTTGGGCATCCCGGGACTTGCGCGGCCATACATAAGATTTTATGTCAGAGTGTTTTACTTGTTTTAAGGGTTTTTGCTCCTAAATGATCTCAGTAAGATATTGCAGCTTGTTGCGGAGATTTGATGACCTATATTGAGTAAAACATGCTTAAAACTATTTTTGTCCAAATGTCCAAAACACACACAGCAATGGTGCACAGGAAGGCGGGGAAGAAGAGGGGAAAAGGCAGCCAAAATGGTCAAAAGTCCCAATTTTGTCCAAAATACCTCCCCGGGATCCAGTCCCACGAGTCCCACCGCCGGCCCAAAAGGCACCCAGCAAAGTCCCACGGGGAAGTGGGGGAGAAAAGTGAGAAAAGTCGTCAAAAGTCCCCAAAAATGTTCAAAATACCTACCCAGGTTCGAGTCCCACAAGTCCCACCGCCGGCCGCGCAATTCCCGGGATGCCCAAAATGTCCATCACACACCCAGCCGAGTCCCACGGGGAGGGGGGATAAAAGTTGGAAAAGTTGGCAAAAGTCCCAAAAATGTTCAAAATACCTACCTAGGTTGGAGTCCCACATGGAGTGCCACAAGTCTTAAGACTTGTGGCACTCGAACCCGGGTGTGTGATTTTTAACATTTTACCGACTTTTGTCACTTTTTTTCCCCGCCTTCCCGTGGGACTTTGCTGGGCGCGTTTTGGACATTCTGGGCACTCGAACCTGGGTAGGTATTTTGAACATTTTTGGGACTTTTGCCAACTTTTCCAACTTTTATCCCCCCTCCCCGTGGGACTCGGTTGGGTGTGTTATGGACATTTTGGGCATCCCGGGACTTGCGCGGCCATACATAAGATTTTATGTCAGAGTGTTTTACTTGTTTTAAGGGTTTTTGCTCCTAAATGATCTCAGTAAGATATTTGCAGCTTGTTGCGGAGATTTGATGACCTATATTGAGTAAAACATGCTTAAAACTATTTTTGTCCAAATGTCCAAAACACACACAGCAATGGTGCACAGGAAGGCGGGGAAGAAGAGGGGAAAAGGCAGCCAAAATGGTCAAAAGTCCCAATTTTGTCCAAAATACCTCCCCGGGATCCAGTCCCACGAGTCCCACCGCCGGCCCAAAAGGCACCCAGCAAAGTCCCACGGGGAAGTGGGGGAGAAAAGTGAGAAAAGTCGTCAAAAGTCCCCAAAAATGTTCAAAATACCTACCCAGGTTCGAGTCCCACAAGTCCCACCGCCGGCCGCGCAATTCCCGGGATGCCCAAAATGTCCATCACACACCCAGCCGAGTCCCACGGGGAGGGGGGATAAAAGTTGGAAAAGTTGGCAAAAGTCCCAAAAATGTTCAAAATACCTACCTAGGTTGGAGTCCCACATGGAGTGCCACAAGTCTTAAGACTTGTGGCACTCGAACCCGGGTGTGTGATTTTTAACATTTTACCGACTTTTGTCACTTTTTTCCCCGCCTTCCCGTGGGACTTTGCTGGGCGCGTTTTGGACATTCTGGGCACTCGAACCTGGGTAGGTATTTTGAACATTTTTGGGACTTTTGCCAACTTTTCCAACTTTTATCCCCCCTCCCCGTGGGACTCGGTTGGGTGTGTTATGGACATTTTGGGCATCCCGGGACTTGCGCGGCCATACATAAGATTTTATGTCAGAGTGTTTTACTTGTTTTAAGGGTTTTTGCTCCTAAATGATCTCAGTAAGATATTTGCAGCTTGTTGCGGAGATTTGATGACCTATATTGAGTAAAACATGCTTAAAACTATTTTTGTCCAAATGTCCAAAACACACCCAGCAATGGTGCACAGGAAGGCGGGGAAGAAGAGGGGAAAAGGCAGCCAAAATGGTCAAAAGTCCCAATTTTGTCCCCCCCGAATCTCCCGAATTAGGAGGTCTCAAAGTTGCCGCTTCTTTCCCCTCGGGGTGATGGTTGGATGGCAGCGCTTCATAGCAGCAGTCGACCTCCAGGGTCCCAACTCCCCTCCCCTCTGTTGCGAGTTTGTCGTGATTAAATGTAACATGTTTTATGTGTGCATTGCATGGAGGTTTTTTCCCACTCCAGACTAGACCCCCTTAGGAGCCCAGTCTAGATTGTATTTTTTTACATGTTGCAATGACAATAAAGACCTATCTGGATCTGAATCTGAATCCGAAACTTGGGCACTCGGCATCACGTCCTCCCGTCATGCCGACTTCTGTCAAGTGATTGCCTCGCCGCTCGCGTGCACGTCTTGGCGCCGGCGTTGTTGCCGTCAGGTGAATGAATCTCGCCTTTCTTTCCGACAACAACACACTTCGCTCATACGGCGATTATAGTGAACACGCGTGGGCGTGTGCAAGAGCGTGTGCATGGGAATATTTATGTCAGGTGAACTCAAATCACTTCACATCCCCCACACACACACTCACACACACACACACTCACACACACGCTCGGTCCCCGCCAGGACGCTCTTTTTACACAATAACCTCCGACCTCAACACTGGTAGCCATTTTTTTCCCCCCCCCTTCACCTGCACTTTCAGCCCCAGTCTCAAAACGCCTTTCGAAGGCGCGCTCTGAGACGAGGAAGGAGCGGAATGTCGTGTAAAACGCCGAGCGGTCCCCACAGTGTCATATACGCGCAACACAAACACACACACACTTCATTCTTTCACTCCCCATGTCTCTCAACCAGCCTCCCCCCCTCCTCTCTCTGACTGTTGCCATGGAAACACTCTACCTCATGACCATGGCTACCATATTATATATAGTGTACATCTACATGTAGATGGACAAGTATGTCATATTTGACGTAATAACCAAGACTTCCCGTGTCATTTCGATGGGTGTTGAGGTCCACGTGCCCCCCGCCGGCGGCCCCATCCCACGGAGCTTTGGCGCCCGGACAGCGAGCATAAATCAGGAGCCATTTACAAAATGACTTCCCTATCTCGACCGGGCGGGCGACGGTACGGGTCCGGGCCGTCGCTAGCCGAGCGAGACGCAAGCGTGCGGGCGTTGCCATGGCAGCCACGGCCACTGTGACTTCCGAGCCCATCCGCAGCGTCGCCATGGCGACGGTAATCTCTCAGAGGGCGGGCGGGAGCGAGACGGGGGAGAGTGCGATGGGATTCACAGAAGGAAAATAGGGAAAGAGGACAGGTTGCCGCGAGTCAACTGTCTTCTTCTTTCTTTCTTTCCCCTCATGCTGTCGCTCTTGCGTCATCTTTTTCCTGCCTTTAAATCTCTAGCTCCCTCTTGTGGTACGCTAAAAAAAACACTTAAAAAAAATATTCAAACACAGTGTTACTGTTCAAACTGTGCAATGCAAAAACTGAAATCTAAGTAAGATGAAATATGTCAAATAAGGGTGATATTTGCTTATTTTCTGTCTGATAAGATCATTCTTCTCACTAAGCAGATTTTATGTTAAGAGTGTTTTACTTGTTTTAAAGGCCTACTGAAAGCCACTACTACCGACCACGCAGTCTGATAGTTTATATATCAATGATGAAATCTTAACATTGCAACACATGCCAATACGGCCGGGTTAACTTATAAAGTGACATTTTAAATTTCCCGCTAAACTTCCGGTTGAAAACGTCTATGTATGATGACGTATGCGCGTGACGTCAATCGTTGAAACGGAAGTATTGGTACCCCATTGTATCCAATACAAAAAATCTCTGTTTTCATCGCAAAATTCCACAGTATTCTGGACTTCTGTGTTGGTGAATCTTTTGCAATTTGTTTAATGAACAATGAAGACTGCAAAGAAGAAAGCTGTAGGTGGGATCGGTGTATTAGCGGCTGGCTGCAGCAACACAACCAGGAGGACTTTGGCTTGGATAGCAGACGCGCTATCCGACGCGAGCCGCCGACCGCACGGATGATCGGGTGAAGTCCTTCGTCGCTCCGTCGATCGCTGGAACGCAGGTGAGCACGGGTGTTGATGACCAGATGAGGGCTGGCTGGCGTAGGTGGATAGCTAATGTTTTTAGCATAGCTCGGTGAGGTCCCGTTGCTAAGTTAGCTTCAATGGCGTCGTTAGCAACAGTTGATTTTCTGTCTATCCTTCCAGTCAGGGGTTTATTTATTTTAATTCTATATGCAGTTAAGCCCGATGCTATCACGTTAGCTCCGTAGCTAAAGTGCTTCACCGATGTATTGTCGTGGAGATAAAAGTCACTGTGAATGTCCATTTCGCGTTCTCGACTCTCATTTTCAAGAGGATATAGTATCCGAGGTGGTTTGAAATACAAATCCGTGATCCACAATAGAAAAAGGAGAAAGTGTGGAATCCAATGAGCCAGCTTGTACCTAAGTTACGGTCAGAGTGAAAAAAGATGCGTCCTGCACTGCACTCTTGTCCTTCACTCTCACGTTCCTCATCCACGAATCTTTCATCCTCGCTCAAATTAAAGGGGCAATCGTCACTTTCTCGGTCCGAATCTCTCTCGCTGCTGGTGTAAACAATGTGCACATGTGAGGAGCCTTTCAACCTGTGATGTCACGCTACTTCCGGTACAGGCAAGGCTTTTTTTATCAGCGACCAAAAGTTGCGAACTTTATCGTCGATGTTCTCTACTAAATCCTTTCAGCAAAAATATGGCAATATCGCGAAATGATCAAGTATGACACATAGAATGGATCTGCTATCCCCGTTTAAATTTAAAAACATTTTTTGAGTAGGCCTTTAAGGGTTTTGGTCCTAAATGATGTCAGTAAGATATTACAGCTTGTTGCTGAGATTTGATGACCTATATTGAGTAAAACATGCTTGAAACGATTTTTGTCCAAATGTCCAAAACACACTGAGCAATGGTGCACAGGAAGGCAAAAAAAAAAGTCCCAATTTTGTCCAAAATACCTCCCCGGGATCCAGTCCCACGAGTCCCGCCGCCGGCCGCACAAGTCCCGGGATGCAAAAAATGCCCAAAAGGCACCCAGCAAAGTCCCACGGGGAAGTGGGGGAGAAAAGTGAGAAAAGTCGTCAAAAGTCCCCAAAAATGTTCAAAATACCTACCCAGGTTCGAGTGCCACAAGTCCCGCCGCCGGCCGCGCAATTCCCGGGATGCCCAAAATGTCCATAACACACCCAGCCGAGTCCCACGGGGAGGGGGGATAAAAGTTGGAAAAGTTGGCAAAAGTCCCAAAAATGTTCAAAATACCTACCCAGGTTCGAGTGCCACATGGAGTGCCACAAGTCTTAAGACTTGTGGCACTCGAACCCCGGTGTGATTTTTTTTAACATTTTACCGACTTTTGTCTTTTTTTCCCCCGCCTTCCCGTGGGACTTTGCTGGGCGCGTTTTGGACATTCTGGGCACTCGAACCTGGGTAGGTATTTTGAACATTTTTGGGACTTTTGCCAACTTTTCCAACTTTTATCCCCTCTCCCCGTGGGACTCGGCTGGGTGTGTTATGGACATTTTGGGCATCCCGGGACTTGCGCGGCCACACATAAGATTTTATGTCAGAGTGTTTTACTTGTTTTAAGGGTTTTTGCTCCTAAATGATCTCAGTAAGATATTACAGCTTGTTGCGGAGATTTGATGACCTATATTGAGTAAAACATGCTTGAAACTATTTTTGTCCAAATGTCCAAAACACACCCAGCAATGGTGCACAGGAAGGTGGGGAAGAAGAGGGGAAAAGGCAGCCAAAATGGTCAAAAGTCCCAATTTTGTCCAAAATACCTCCCCGGGTTCCAGTCCCACGAGTCCCACCGCCGGCCGCACAAGTCCCGGGATGCCCAAAATGTCCATAACACACCCAGCAAAGTCCCACGGGGAGGGGGGATAAAAGTTGGAAAAGTTGGCAAAAGTCGGTAAAATGTTCAAAATACCTACCCAGGTTCGAGTGCCCACATGGAACTCGAACCCCGGTGTGATTTTTTAACATTTTACCGACTTTTGTCACTTTTTTCCCCGCCTTCCCGTGGGACTTTGCTGGGCGCGTTTTGGACATTCTGGGCACTCGAACCTGGGTAGGTATTTCAAAATACTATTTTAAACATTTTTGGGACTTTTGACAACTTTTCTAACTTTTATCCCCCCCCCCCCTTCCCGTGGGACTCGGCTGGGTGTGTTATGGACATTTTGGGCATCCCATACATAAGATTTTATGTTAGAGTGTTTTACTTGTTTTAAGGGTTTTTGCTCCTAAATGATCTCAGTAAGATACTGCAGCTTGTTGCGGAGATTTGATGACCTATATTGAGTAAAACATGCTTAAAACTAGAATATAAAATGTTGCAAAGCTGTGTCATCAACACTCACAAGTATAAAACTACTTTTTTAAAGTAATGATTTCTTATTTCCAGCATGTAAAAAAAAATCATGACTTTGACACAATTATGTCTCATAATTAAAACAGATGACAGCCAAATACAAAAAAATCCAGAAAAATGTAAAAGTGTTGTTCTTTTTCACTGTCATAGGGTAATAGCTCGATCTTTTTTCATTTTAGATTTGTATACAATAAAAATGAAAATCACCAGTCGGCAAATATATATATATATATATATATATATATATATATATATATATATATATATATATATATATATATATATATATATATATATATATATATATATATATATATATATATATATATATATATATATATATACATATATATATATATATATACAAATCCCGTTTCCATTTGAGTTGGGAAATTGTGTTAGATGTAAATATAAACGGAATACAATGATTTGCAAATCATTTTCAACCCATATTCAGTTGAATATGCTACAAAGACAACATATTTGATGTTCAAACTGATAAACATTTTTTTTTTGTTGCAAATAATCATCAACTTTAGAATTTGATGTCAGCAACACGTGACAAAGAAGTTGGGAAAGGTGGCAATAAATACTGATAAAGTTGAGGAATGCTCATCAAACACTTATTTGGAACATCCCACAGGTGAACAGGCAAATTGGGAACAGGTGGGTGCCATGATTGGGTATAAAAACAGCTTCCCAAAAAATGCTCAGTCTTTCACGAGAAAGGATGGGGCGACGGTCACCACTTTGTCCACAACTGCGTGAGCAAATAGTCAAACAGTTTAAGAACAACGTTTCTCAAAGTGCAATTGCAAGAAATTTAGGGATTTCAACATCTACGCTCCGTAATATCATCAAAAGGTTCAGAAAATCTGGAGAAATCACTGCACGTAAGCGGCTAAGCCTGTGACCTTCCATCCCTCAGACGGCACTATATCAAAAAGCGACATCAGTGTGTAAAGGATATCACCACATGGACTCCGGAACACTTCAGAAACCCACTGTCAGTAACTACAGTTGGTCGCTACATCTGTAAGTGCAAGTTAAAACTCTCCTATGCAAAGCGAAAGCCATTTATCAACAACACCCAGAAACGCCGCCGGCTTCTCTGGGCCCGAGATCATCTAAGATGGACTCATGCAAAGTGGAAAAGTGTTCTGTGGTCTGACGAGTCCACATTTCAAATTGTTTTTGGAAATATTTGACATCGTGTCATCCGGACCAAAGGGGAAGCGAACCATCCAGACTGTTATCGACGCAAAGTGTAAAAGGCAGCATGTGTGATGGTATGGGGGTGTATTAGTGCCCAAGACATGGGTAACCTACACATCTGTGAAGGCACCATTAATGCTGAAAGGTACTTACAGCTTTTGGAACAACATGCTGCCATCTAAGCGCCGTCTTTTTCATGGACGCCCCTGCTTATTTCAGCAAGACAATGCCAAGCCCCATTCAGCACGTGTTACAACAGCGTGGCTTCGTAAAAAAAGAGTGCGGGTACTTTCCTGGCCCGCCTGCAGTCCAGACCTGTCTCCCATTGACAATGTGTGGCGCATTATGAAGCCTAAAATACGACAGCGGAGACCCCGGACTGTTGAACGACTGAAGCTCTACATAAAACAAGAATGGGAAAGAATTCCACTTTCAAAGCTTCAACAATTAGTTTCCTCAGTTCCCAATCGTTTACTGAGTGTTGTTAAAAGGAAAAGCCATGTAACACAGTGGTGAACATGCCCTTCCCCAACTACTTTGGCACGTGTTGCAGCCATGAAATTCTAAGTTAATTATTATTTACAAAAAAATAAATAAAGTTTATGAGTTTGAACATCAAATATGTTGTCTTTGTAGTGCATTCAATTGAATATGGCTTGAAAAGGATTTGCAAATCATTGTATTCCGTTTATATTTACATCTAACACAATTTCCCAACTCATATGGAAAAGGGGTTTGTATAACATATATGTAATATTTACCTATTATGTATACAGTATATAATACAGTATATAATACACCCTTGTTGTAAGTACTCTTACTTGAGTACCAACTCTAGGAATGCTGCAGTAAAATGTATATAAGGAAGAAGAAAAAAAATAGAATAACCGTTGGTAATAAAAAAACAACAACGAAATAACCGATCAAAAAGCTGGTTGTTGCCATGGCAACCCCGGCCGCACTCCCCTGCAGTGTCTTCATCAACCTTCTCTCTTCACGAGATGGTGATATCATCGCAGCTGCCGCCGAATTACAGTACGTGCCCCGATCCGCCATATCGTACGTTTCCCTCGACACCATTCCCCTGTTGCCTTCGTAAAAAAAAAAAATCTTTTTGAAATGAATAAATAACGCCGAACGGCAGCGGCGTTTCTCCACCTGTGGAGCAAAAGTGGGCAAAAGGCACACGTGTGCGCACACCAACAGCCGGCGGCTACACGACGCCGCGGCCTGACACAGATACGTTTCAGCGCCTGTTCCCGTGTGAATAATGGAGGAAGGGTGTGAAATATTGATAAGGCAGTTTTAATAAATTAACCCTGTCATGAATTAGTCATGCTTTACACTTCTTCGCAATTACTGCGGCGCAATGTACTTGTTATACTGTAAGCGGGGGGATCTGTATGGCGAACCATAATGTACCATGTTTACGTGTGTATTCATCGTGTGTGTGTGTGTGTTCTAGCAATGCTGACTTAATGGGGACATGGCTCTGTTTACACCAGGGGTCACCAACGTGGTGCCCGCGGGCACCAGGTAGCCCGTAAGGACCAGATGAGTAGCTCGCTGGCCTGTTCTAAAAATAGCTCAAATAGCAGCACTTACCAGTGAGCTGCCTCTATTTTTTAAATTGTATTTATTTACTAGCAAGCTGGTCTCGCTTTGCCCGACATTTTTAATTCTAAGAGAGACAAAACTCAAATAGAATTTGAAAATCCAAGGAAATATTTTAAAGACTTGGTCTTCACTTGTTTAAATAAATTCATTAATTTTTTTACTTTGCTTCTTATAACTTTCAGAAAGACAATTTTAGAGAAAAAATACAACCTTAAAAATTATTTTAGGATTTTTAAACACATATACCTTTTTGCCTTTTAAATTCCTTCCTCTTCTTTCCTGACCATTTAAATCAATGTTCAAGTAAATGTATTTTTTTTATTGTAAAGAATAATAAATACATTTTAATTTAACTCTTCATTTTAGCTTCTGTTTTTTCGACGAAGAATATTTGTGAAATATTTCTTCAAACTTATTATGATTAAAATTCAAAAAAAGTATTCTGGCAAATCTAGAAAATCTGTAGAATCAAATTTAAATCTTATTTCAAAGTCTTTTGAATTTCTTTTAAAAATGTTGTTCTGGAAAATCTAGAAGAAATAATGATTTGTCTTTGTTAGAAATATAGCTTGGTCCAATTTGTTATATATTCTAACAAAGCGTAGATTGTATTTTAACCTATAAAATTTACTAATGATGTTCCATAAATTCTTTTTTTAAGTTTGTGTCTTCTTTTTTTCGGTTGAATTTTGAATTTTAAAGAGTCGAAATTGAAGATAAACTATGTTTCAAAATTTAATTGTCATTTTGTTCGTGTTTTCTCCTCTTTTAAACCGTTCAATTAAGTGTAAATATCATTAATTATCAATAATAACATAGAGTTAAAGGTAAATTGAGCAAATTGGCTATTTCTGGCAATTTATTTAAGTGTGTATCAAATTGGTAGCCCTTCGCAGTAATCAGTACCCAAGAAGTAGCTCTTGGTTTCAAAAAGGTTGGTGACCCCTGGTTTACACAGTCACCTTTAGGGGACCTCTGACGGTATGGGGACAAAAAAACAGGTCCCCTAAAGGGAAACCTTTTTAAATGATAGTCAGATCCATTCTGCAGACATGTGATTTGACCACAATGAAAAAGACTGAAAACATTTCCAGGGGTCTGGGGGACGAAAGCCCCCAGCCAGGTCCCCCCACCAGTGCCCTGGTGCCCTGGTGGGGGGACAAGGGGGGCAACGCCCCCCGAAGCTCCTGGTTTTTCACCAATTTAACATGCTAAAATTAACAAAGTCAGCACCATTTGAAGAAAATATTTTAGTGTTTAAAGACATGAAAACATCATTAATAGAACATACATAACCCAATTATCCTAATGAACAGGGGCCGGCCCGTGGCATAGGCCGTATAGGCAAATGCTAAGGGCGCCGTTCATCAGGGGGCGCCACGCCAGTGCCACAAATGTTGGAGAAAAAAAATAAAATAAAATAAAAGTTGGTACTATTATTTCTAAATACAAAAAATAATCCCACGTTAATTAAAATGCAAAGTAAAGCCTATTTAATAGAAATATTATTTGTTACAACATTACGCCCCCCCCCCCCCCTCGCCCCGCACGGTGCGCCCCCTCCCTTCCCGTATCATGACTCTTTTTGGACTTACCACGTCAAAAAATCAACACAAGATGTCAAAACGGCCAAAACTGTCAGGTGCCCAGGGAACAAAAAAGAGAAAAGAGGAGGAGGAGAAACGAGAAAAAGACAGAGGTAGCAGGTAGGTAACGTTAGCCTACATGAAATTATTTGTCTGTTACAGAATGTGATAGTAACTTGGCTTTTTAGCACTAAGCTAATGCCAAATGATTCGGCAATTGCTAATCAATAAATAGCTAGTTCTGTTTTAACGTCGGGTTAATATTGTGGAGGGGGCTAAATTGTTATGGAAAATAATAATGTAACGTTAGGTAATTACAGTACTCCCACCTTACATTCCTCAGGGACATTTGTATTAGATCTTTTAAGCAGGTGTTTTTTGTTGACATTGTTATTGCCTTCTGGTTAGCTAATGTTTGCCCTGCAGGTAATAGTCACTTTTCCACCCCTTTATATATTACTGCAAAGAAGAAAGCTGTAGGTGGGATCGGTGTATTAGCGGCGGACTACAGCAACACAACCAGGAAGACTTTGACTCGGATAGCAGACGCGCTAGCCGACGCTAGCCGCCGACCGCACGGATGATCGGGTGAAGTCCTCCGTCCTTCCGTCGATCGCTGGAACGCAGGTGAGCACGGGTGTTGATGAGCAGATGAGGGCTGGCTGGCGTAGGTGGAGCGCTAATGTTTTTATCATAGCTCTGTGAGGTCCCGTTATACTAAGTTAGCTTCAATGGCGTCGTTAGCAACAGCATTTTTAAGCTTCGCCAAGCCGGAAAGCATTAACCGTGTATTTACATGTTCATGGTTTAATAGTATTGTTGATTTTCTGTCTATCCTTCCAGTCAGGGGTTTATTTATTTTGTTTCTATATGCAGTTAAGCACGATGCTATCACGTTAGCTCCGTAGCTAAGTTAGCTTCAATGGCGTCGTTAGCAACAGCGTTTTTAAGCTTCGGCAGGCTGGAAAGCATTAACCGTGTATTTACATGTCCATGGTTTAATAGTATTGTTGATCTTCTGTCTATCCTTCCAGTCAGGGTTTTATTTATTTTGTTTCTATCTGCAGTTAAGCCCGATGCTATCACGTTAGCTCCGTAGCTAAAGTGCTTTGCCGATGTATTGTCGTGGAGATAAAAGTCACTGTGAATGTCCATTTCGCGTTCTCGACTCTCATTTTCAAGAGGATATAGTATCCGAGGTGGTTTAAAATACAAATCCGTGATCCACAATAGAAAAAGGAGAGAGTGTGGAATCCAATGAGCCAGCTTGTACCTAAGTTACGGTCAGAGCGAAAAAAAGATATGTCTAGCACTGCATTCTTGTCCTTAACTCTAACGTTCCTCATCCACAAATCTTTCATCCTCGCTCAAATTAATGGGGTGATCGTCGCTTTCTCGGTCCGAATCGCTCTAGCTGCGTTGAAAACAATAGGAAAATATGAGGAAGTGAACAACTGACTACGTCACGCTACTTCCGGTACGGGCAAGGCTTTTTTAAAATCAGATACCAAAAGTTGCGATCTTTATCGTCGATGTTCTCTACTAAATCCTTTCAGCAAAAATTAGGCAATATCGCGAAATCAAGTATGACACATAGAATGGATCTGCTATCCCCGTTTAAATAAAAACAATTCATTTCAGTAGGCCTTTAATCTTGTTGTGCAGCACTTTGGAAACATTTTTGTTGTTTAACTGTGCTCCATAAATAAAGTGGATTGGATTGGATTGTTGTACGTGCATACAAATGTTTTAAACTACATTTTCCTCTAAGGTTATATTTCTCCTCTTTAGTTGAGAAGAATTGTTGTACATTCTTTGGTAGCAGGTTATAGTTTGCTTTGTGCATCATTTTAGCTGTTTGCAATTTTACCAAATCACCGAACTTTAATATTTTTGACTCAATAAATGGTGTTTAAGTGGCGAAACTTCCTATAAGAGGACAGCTGTAGTGCTGTATTCATGTCATATTTCATTTGAACTTTTGTATTTATTTTTTAAATGGTCCTCAGTAGTCACGTACACATTTGTGTAAATTATGCAAAATTATTTAAATGTGGTCCCCATCTTTTCCCCCAGGGTCCCCAGTAAGAGTGATCACCACATTACTTCATCAATCCAGAGATTTAAAGACGTGGCCATTTTACACTAATTTTTTTATGCCTCCACAACCTGTAGAAAGGCTGGTCCCCACAATTCATGAACAAAAACTTGGTCCCCATTCCAAATGATAACCACTATGTGTGTGTGTGTGTGTGTGTGTGTGTGTGTGTGTGTGTGTGTGTGTGTGTGTGTGTGTGTGTGTGTGTGTGTGTGTGTGTGTGTGTGTGTGTGTGTGTGGACCCTGGCTGCAGAATGCGTGTATGTTGTGTCGGCGGGTGAGCCAAGACAGAGCGAGGAAAGGACAGATGATGTCGAAAAAGGTTGACTTTTTCCCCACAAAAGCTGGACGTGACCTAATTAAAACGAGCCCTTAATAGGATTATTTAGAAAAATGGTGAGCGTCGGTGCATTTGAAGGCAACGCGTTTAAGCCGATTTGGTTCCTTTGTTTTGCAAATTTGGGCGCGGGACGATCGCTGACTCGATCATTTACTGTCGATTGCGTGGACTTGATCGCGGCCACCTATCCAGGATGGAGTGCAGTACCAAGCTGCGACCAGCAGAGGCGGTGTAGAGTCAGTCGTCTGTTTACGAACTCCAAAAGCAGTGAAAATGTCACGTTGTGTAAATGGTAAATAAAAAGAGAATACGACAAAGCCTTTTCAACTTATATTCAATTGAATAGACTGCAAAGACAAGATATTTCATGTTCACACTGGAAAACTTTGTTATTTTTTTTGCAAATATTAGCTCATTTGTACGGAGCCCCTAAAGGGACATGGCGGAAATTATTTTGTAATAATTTTTTTAATTTATTTTATTTTTTTTTTTTTAGACATGTATCTCGTGCGCACGAGAAACTTTTTATAAAGTTATAAAAATAAATAATAATAATATTTTTTTTTATTTTATTTTTTTTTTTATACATGTATCTCATGCGCACGAGAAACTATCCCGTGCGCAAAAGAAACTTTTTATAGTTATAAAAAAAATAAAAAAAATAAAATAAAATTATAATATATGTATATATATATATATATATATATATATATATATATATATATATATATATATATATATATATATATATATATATATATTTTTTTTTTTAGACATGTATCTCATGCGCATGAGAAACTTTTTATAAAGTTATAAAAAAAAATTTAAAAAATACATATATATATAATATATATATATATATATATATATATATATATATATATATATATATATATATATATATATATATATATATATATATATATATATATTTTTTTTTTAGACATGAATCTCGTGCGCACGAGAAACTTTTTATTAAGTTATAAAAATAAATAATAATAATATTTTTTTTGTATTTTTATTTTTTATTTTTTTTTTAGACATGTATCTCGTGCGCACGAGAAACTATCCCGTGCGCATGAGAAACTTTTTATAGTTATAAAAAAATAAAATTATAATATATATATATATATATATATATATATATATATATATATATATATATATATATATATATATATATATATATATATATATATGTATATATATATATATATATATATATATATATATTTTTTTTAGACATGTATCTCATGCGCATGAGAAACTTTTTATAAAGTTATAAATATATATATATATATATATATATATATTTTTTTTTTTAGACATGTATCTCGTGCGCACGAGATACGTGTTTAAAAAAAAAAAAAATAAAAAAAAATAAAAATATATATATATATATATATATATATATATATATATATATATATATATATATATATATATATATATATATATATATATATATATATATATATATATATATATATATATATATATATATATATTTTAGACATGTATCTCGTGCGCACGAGATACGTGTTTAAAAAATAAATTAAAAAATAAAATATATATATATATATATATATATATATATATATATATATATATATATATATATATATATATATATATATATATATATATATATATATATATACATATATATATATAAAAAAGAAATAATCCCCCATGTCCCTTTAGGGGCTCCGTACATTTGGAACTTGATGCCTGCAACATGTTTCAAAAAAGCTGGCACAAATAGCAAAAAAGACTGAGAACGTTGAGGAATGCTCATCAAAGACTTATTTGGAACATCCCACAGGTGAACAGGCTAATTGGGAACAGGTGGGTGCCATGATTGGGTATAAAAGCAGCTTCCATGAAATGCTCAGTCGTTCACAAACAAGGACGGGGCGAGGGTCACCACTTTGTCAACAAATGCCTGAGCAAATTGTTTAACAACAACATTTCTCAACCAGCTATTGCAAGGAATTTAGGCATTTCACCATCTACGCTCCGTAATATCATCAAAAGGTTCAGAGAATCTGGAGAAATGTTGCCATCCAAGCAACGTTATCATGGACGCCCCTGCTTATTTCCGCAAGACAATGCCAAGCCACGTGTTACATCTACGTGGCTTCATAGTAAAAGAGTGCGGGTACTAGACTGGCCTGCCTGTAGTCCAGACCTGTCTCCCATTGAAAATGTGTGGCGCATTATGAAGCCTAAAATAGCACAAGGGAGACCCCCGGACTGTTGAACAACTTAAGCTGTACATCAAGCAAGAATGGGAAAGAATTCCACTTCAAAAATGTGTCTCCTCAGTTCCCAAACCTTTACTGAGTGTTGTTAAAAGGAAAGGCCATGTAACACACTGGTAAAAATGCCCCTGTGACTACTTTTTTGCAATGTGTTGCTGCCATTATATTCTAAGTTCATGATTATTTACAAACAAAAACAAAGTTTCTCAGTGTGAACATGAAATATCTTGTCTTTGCAGTCTATTCAATTGAATATAAGTTGAAAAGGATTTGTTGTATTCTCTTTTTATTTACCATTTACACAACGTGACAACTTCACTGCTTTTGGGGTTTGTAGTTTATTTTGGAATTACCGTAAAATACTACTTTTTCCCTACCTTATGAACCCCGCGGTTTATAGAACGGCGCCACTATTTTATGGATTTTTCTTCCGCTGACGGCCATAATGCAAACAAGCGACAAAAAGGTGTGTCATTGTTTGTGCTACGGCTTTTGGACAAGTTTGCTCACTTCTCAAATATTCCCCCCCCCCCCCCCCACACCCCACACTCTCCACAGTGAACATAAATTGTGAATTGTGTATAAAGGTGTTATAACTATAAACATTGCAAGCTTTATTAACATTGAAGGAAACAACACACCGGTCCTTCCTCGTCTCCCAGCGTGGTTACAGGTAGAGATGTCCGATAATGGCTTTTTTGCCGATATTCCGATATTGTCCAACTCTTAGTTACCGATTCCGATATCAAGCGATACCGATATATACAGTGGTGGAATGAACACATTATTATGCCTAATGTTGTTGTGATGCCCCGCTGGATGCATTAAACAATGTAACAAGGTTTTCCAAAATAAATCAACTCAAGTTATGGAAAAAAAAAATGCCAACATGGCACTGCCATATTTATTATTGAAGTCACAAAGTGCATTATTTTTTTTTAACTTGCCTCAAAACAGCAGCTTGGAATTTTGGGAAATGCTCTCCCTGAGAGAGCATGAGGAGGTTGAGGTGGGCGGGGTTGGGGGAGGGCGGGGTTTAGGGGTAGGTGGTAGCGGGGGGTGAATATTGTAACGTCCCGGAAGAGTTAGTGCTGCAAGGGATTCTGGGTATTTGTTCTGTTGTGTTACGGTGCGGATGTTCTCCCAAAATGTGTTTGTCATTCTTGTTTGGTGTGGCTTCACAGTGTGGCGCATATTTGTAACAGTGTTAAACTTGTATATACGGACACCCTCAGTTTGACCTGTATGGCTGTTGACCAAGTATGCCTTGCATTCACTTGTGTGTGTGTGAAAAGCCGTAGATATTATGCGACTGGGCCGGCATGCAAAGGTTTATTGGCGCTCTGTACTTCTCCCTACGTCCGTGTACACAGCGGCCTTTTAAAAAGTCATACATTTGACTTTTTGAAACCGATATCAATAATTCTGAAACCGATACAGATAATTTCCGATATCACATTTTAAAGCATTTATCGGCCGATAATATCGGCAGCCCGATATTATCGTTACAGGGAAGGCATGTGATACATACGATTCCTCATATTCTGGTATGGTAAAAAAAAGGTGTGTTTCCTGAGGTCACACGCCCACCTATTTGGGAAGAACTGGTGTAGACTGGGCTTTTGAGCGGAATGGCCGCTCCGTCTTCTAGCCGTCCATAGCGTTTTTGCTCAAAAAGGATTCTTCATTCGTCACTCCAAGCGACGTTTGTAAGTTTTACAATATAACTAAAACAATTCTTACTTACTAAAACGTCCCGTGTGTGACGTCTGTAGGAGTGTTTTCATGCAGATTTGTACGTGCTGTCATAATTGGAACTTTCCCAAGTTCCAAACCAAATTCCGTTTTTTTATTGAAATTCAAACTCTTCAACATTCAAACCACTCAAACTATTCTTACATTCATACTACATTCTGTAAGTCTTTGCTGTCGTCCAGAATTCTGTTTTTGTTTACTTTGTAGCCAGTTCACTTTCGGTTTCGTTTTGCATTGCCGTCCCTATGCTTCATCCATCCATCCATTTTCTACCGTTTGTCCCTTTTGGGGTTGCGGGGTGGCGCTGGAGCCTATCACAGCTGCATTTGGGCGGAAGGCGGGGTACACCCTGGACAAGGATTCTTCATTCGTCACTCCAAGCGACGTTTGTAAGTTTTACAATATAACTAAAACAATTCTTACTTACTAAAACGTCCCGTGTGTGACGTCTGTAGGAGTGTTTTCATGCATATTTGTACGTGCTATCGTAATGTAATGACGCTAGCATCGTTAGCATTAGCTAACGAGCCAACACATTTACGAGTGCCTGTGTTATTATTAATAATTTACATTATTTTTGTGTTGTTTCACTTTCACAAATTCGTCAGTAAATTCACCAAAATGTCACCGTGGAGTTATTGAGTCTGTTTAGCTGATTGTCATCGTCATTAGCCATGACGATGACTTCTGTTTTGTTTGATCAGCCGTTTTGCTGCCCTGTTATTTGGAAACAATTAAGGTATGTAAAATATTTACAGTGTAAATAACTCATTTAACCATGTATATACACTATATTGCCAAAAGTATTTGGCCACCCATCCAAATGATGAGAATCAGGTGTCCTAATCACGTGGCCCGGCCACAGGTGTATACAATCAAGCACTTAGGCATGGAGACTGTTTCTGCAAACATTTGTGAAAGAATGGGCCGCTCTCAGTAATTTCCAGCGTGGAACTGTCATAGGATGCCACCTGTGCAACAAATCCAGTCGTGAAATGTCCTCGCTCCTAAATATTCCAAAGTCAACTGTCGGCTTTACCGTATTTCCTTGAATAGCCGCCGGGGCGCTAATTAATTTAAAACCTCTTCTCACTCCTGCGCTTACCAAAAGCATGCGGGATGGGCAAGCATGCGCTAATTATTTTAAAACCTCTTCTCACTTCGGCGCTTACCTTATCATGAAAAGCACATTTAATAAAAAAAACTTTATTAAGGTCTTACTTTTACTTATAAATGATGTCCATGTGCAGCTGCTTCTGATCAAAGGCAGTCTTCCTTATCTTTCTTCAGTTTTAAAAGTCTCTGGAGATATTCCTTTAATTATTACCTCCTGCTTCGATTGAAAGTCCAGTTTAGAAAACTGTTTTATTTTAGATATGTAATCCTCCATGGTAAATTTAATGACTCAAATTTGACCCGGCGGAAGTGCCAAGCATGCGCTAATTATTTTGCGAAACGAGTTTGACCCGGCTGTAATTCTAGGCAGGCGAATACTATATTCCCGGCGGCAATTGAAGGAAATACGGTATTATAAGAAAATGGAAGAGTTTGGGAACAACAGCAACTCAGCCACCAAGTGGTAGGCCACGTAAACTGACAGAGAGATCAGCATAGTGCAAAGACTTTCTGCACAGTCACTTGCTACAGAGCTCCAGACTTCATGTGACCTTCCAATTAGCCCACGTACAGTACGCGGAGAGCTTCATGGAACGGGTTTCCATGGCCGGGCGGCTGCATCTAAGCCATACATCACCAAGTCCAATGCAAAGCGTGGGATGCGGTGGTGTAAAGGACATCACCACTGGACTCTAGAGCAGTGGAGACGCCTTCTCTGGAGTGATGAATCACACTTTTTCATATGACAATCTGATGGAGCAGTCTGGCTTTGGAGGTTGCCAGGAGAACGCCACATTTCGGACTGCATTGTGCCGAGTGTGAAATTTGGTGGAGGAGGAATTATGGTGTGGTGTTGTTTTTCAGGAGTTGGGCTTGGCCCCTTAGTTCCAGTGAAAGGAACTTTGAATGCTCCAGGATACCGAAACATTTTGGACAATTCCATGCTCCCAAGCTTGTGGGAACAGTTTGGAGCAAACCCCTTCCTTTTACAACATGACTGTGCACCAGTGCACAAAGCAAGGTTGACAGAGTCTGGTGTGGATGAACTTGACTGGCCTGCACAGAGTCCTGACCTGAACCCGATAGAAACACCTTGGGGATGAATTAGAACGGAGACCGAGAGCCAGGCCATTAGTGTGTGACCTCACCAATGCGCTTTTGGAAGAATGGCGTAAAATCCCTATAAACACACTCCACAACCTTGTGGACAGCCTTCCCAGAAGAGCTGAAGCTGTAATAGCTGCAAAAGGTCATATTGAACCCTATAGGTGGCCAAATACTTTTGGCAATATAGTGTATCTGCGGCTTGTATATGGAAGCAATTTTTGTTTTCCCTAAAATTTTGTGGGTGTGGCTTGTATACCGATCGGGAAAAAATGCAAAATGGTTATCTTCCTGCTTGGCTCTCAACAAAGGCGGTCACATTTCCCTCCCGTGCTCTAACAATATATAATAACAAGAACAACAACAGCAATAAACTAAAAAAAAACTAACAGCAGCTTAAAATTAGACAACAGCAAGTGGAATAAACCCAAAGGAGATAAAACAGAAGAGATAAAAAAGAAAGGAGGAGGAGAATGGGAGGATACGATAAAAAGAAGAGAGTAAAAATAAATGGGGTGCGTCTTGATCGAGAGCAAACATACAAACAAAAAAGGTGAACAAGGTACGCTCATTCTTCAGCGCGGGTCTAAAGAAACAAGCCAAGCCCCACAAGTTCTAAACGGGTCCACCGAGCTTAAAAAGCACTTGGCACCTCCCCAAGTCCGAGCTCATTGGGAACCTGTCCACAGCCAGCGAGGTCAGCGGCCCGCCTGTCAAAGTCATGATCCTCACATCGCTGCCTCCCTTCAGCTGGCCTGCCTGCTCTCTGCTCTTGTCACGCTGCAGCCTGCTGTGGACTCCATTAGCTCATGGCAGAGACCGGGCATGAACGCTCTATACTAGATTATAAATGCTTTATAATGTAATATCGGAAATTATCGGTATCGGTTTCAACCTCACGATTTTCCCGGGAGACTACCGAATTTCAGTGCCTCGCCCGAAAATCTCCCGGGGCAACCGAATTTTTCCCGATTTCCACCCGGACAACAATATCGGGGGCGTGCCTTAAAGGCCTACTGAAATGAAATGTTCTTATTTAAACGGGGATAGCAGATCCATTCTATGTGTCATACTTGATCAGTTGGCGATATTGCCGTATTTTTGCTGAAAGGATTTAGTAGAGAACATCGACGATAAAGTTCGCAACTTTTGGTCGCTGATTAAAAAAAAAGCCTTGCCTGTACCGGAAGTAGCGTGACGTCACAGGTTGAAAGGCTCCTCACATTTCCCCATTGTTTACACCAGCAGCGAGAGCGATTCGGACCGAGAAAGCGACGATTACCCCATTCATTTGAGCGAGGATGAAAGATTTGTGGATGACCGTAACTTAGGTACAAGCTGGCTCATTGGATTCCACACTCTCTCCTTTTTCTATTGTGGATCACGGATTTGTATTTTAAACCACCTCGGATACTATATCCTCTTGAAAATGAGAGTCGAGAACGTGAAATGGACATTCACAGTGACTTTTATCTCCACGACAATACACTAGCCCAGGGGTCGGCAACCCGCGGCTCCGGATCTTAGACCACTCTGATGCAGCTCAGCTGCATACTTGCCGACCCTCCCGATTTTCCCAGGAGACTTATGGATCTCAGTGCCTCTCCTAGATAACTCCCAGGGAAAATATAATCCTATTTTCACTCTAATTACTAAATTAATTGCACTGCAGTAATTGTCCTCTATAGCATTTACAAACAGCGTGCCAGCCCGGCCACATGTTGTATGTAGCTTTTCCTTGCACACATAGGAGACAGCAAAGCATACTTAGTCATCAGCCACACAGCTTACACTGACGGTAACCGTATCAAACAACTTTAACACTGTTACGTTACAAATATGCGCCACACTGTGAACCCACACCAAAAAAGAATGAAAAACACATTTTTGGAGAACATCCGCACCGTAACACAACATAAACACAACACAACCAATACCCAGAATCCCATGCAGCCCTAACTCTTCCGGTCTAGATTATACACCCCCCCGCTACCACCAAATCCCCCCACACATCAACCCCCCCCCCCCTCTGTGCGTTGGTTGAGCGGAAGAGTTAGGGCTGCTTGGGATTCTGGGTATTGGTTGTGTTGTGTTTATGTTGTGTTACAGTGCAGATGTTCTCCAGAAATGTGTTTGTCATTCTTTTTTGGTGTGGGTTCAAAGTGTGGCGCATATTTGTAACGTAACAGTGTTAAAGTTGTTTTTGTACGGCTACCGTCAGTGTTGAACTAGTACGCCTTGCTGTCACTTACGTGAGCTGGCTGAAACTGCATTCAACATGTGGTCGAGCATGTACACTGTTTGGGTAGGCTGTAGAGGGCGCCAAAAGCAGTGCCATCACACCCTGATATTTGGGAGTCTCCCGGAAATAATGAGAGGGTTGGCAAGTATGACGCTATCAAGCGCCATTCATTCAAAACTCGCGGGCCGCCCTAACATCAAATTTCCACATTAAAGTGCGTGCCGGTGCGTGTGTCTGAGACCCCTGGTTAACATAGCACAAAGCATTTAAGCTTTGTATGCGGTGTTTTTCTTTTTAAATTTAAATTTTTTTTTGTGGCTCCCATTATTTTCTTTAATTTGTGAAACTTGCCAAAATGGCTCTTTGAGTGGTAAAGGTTGCCGACCCCTGGACTAGCCCCCTTCCTCTTCATCATAGTCCTTGATCATGCGCTCAGGAAGGCAATAAATGGGCGAGAGCAGGAACTTGGCTTCACGCTGACACCGAGGAAGTCGAGTCGACAACCGGCAGTGGTCCTGACAGACCTTGACTATGCGGATGACATCAGTCTGCTCTCCAACAACGTGGAACAAGCACAAGAACTCCTACACAGGTTAGAGCTAGAGTGCGCCAAGGTTGGCCTTAGGCTAAATGCCAAGAAAACCGAGGCCATGACCTACAACGTTCCACCAGAACATCAACCTCTGATAACAGCAGGAGGCACTGTGCTGAAAGAAGTTGAGGACTTCAAAAACCTGGGCGGATGGGTCAACTCAACTGAGCAAGATCTAAAAGTGAGAAAGGCACTTGCATGGAGGGCCCTGAACGGCATGACCAGTGTATGGAACTCCAACCTCCCCCACCAAATCAAACTCAGCTTCTTCTACGCGACAGTTAAGTCCGTTCTCCTCTATGGCAGCGAATGCTGGACCCTGAAGCCAACGCTGGAGAAGTCTCTGGATGGTTGCTACACCAGGATGCTGCGTGCAGTGCATAACATCAACAAGAGTGCGCACGTAACCAACAGAGTCCTCTACAGGGGAATACCAAGGGTGAGCGAGAAGATTGCTGTAAGGAGAATGAGACTAGCAGGGCACTGCCAAAGGCATCAGGAGCTGCCAGCCAGCAAATTGGTACTGTGGGAACCAACACATGGGCATCGGTCAAGAGGACGTCCCACACTAACATACGTGGATGTACTCAAGAAGGATGCAGGAGCTCAGAGTACCAAGGAACTGGCCAAATGTATGGAGAATCGGGATGACTGGAAGCAACGATGGAAGGCTCGTCTGAGGACAATACATCGGCGAAGCACTTTAGCTACGGAGCTAACGTGATAGCATCGGGCTTAAATGCAGATAGAAACAGAATAAATAAGCCCCTGACTGGAAGGATGGACAGCAGATCAACAATACTACTATCAGGAGACACCGAACCAAACTCTGGACCTGTAACTACACGGTTAATGCTGTGCCGCCTGGCGAAGCCTAGCAACGCTGTTGCTAACGACGCCATTGAAGCTAACTTAGCTACGGGACCTCGACGGAGCTATGCTAAAAACATTAGCTCTCCACCTACGCCAGCCGTCATCTGCTCATCAACACCCGTGCTCACCTGCGTTCCAGCGATCGACGGCGCGACGAAGGACTTCACCCGATCATCGATGCGGTCGGCGGCTAGCGTCGGATAGCGCGACTGCTATCCAAGTCAAAGTCCTCCCGGTTGTGTTGCTGCAGCCCGCCGCTAATACACCGATCCCACCTACAGCTTTCTTCTTTGCAGTCTTCATTGTTCATTAAACAAATTGCAAAAGATTCACCAACACAGATGTCCAGAATACTGTGGAATTTTGCGATGAAAACCGAGTTGTTTGTATTGGATACAATGTGTCCGAATACTTCCGTTTCAACGATTAACGTCACGCGCATACGTCATCATACATAGACGTTTTCAACCCGGAAGTTTCCCGGGAAATTTAAAAGTGCACTTTATAAGTTAACCCGGCCGTATTGGCATGTGTTGCAATGTTAAGATTTCATCATTGATATATAAACTATCAGACTGCGTGGTCGCTAGTAGTGGCTTTCAGTAGGCCTTTAAAGGCACTGCCTTTAGCGTCCTCTCCAACCTGTCGTCACGTCCACTTTTCCTCCATACAAACAGCGTGTCGGCCCCTGTCACGTAATATATGCGGCTTTTAAACACACACAAGTGAATGCATTGCATACTTGGTCAACAGCCATACAGGTCACACTGACGGTGGGCCGTATAAACAACTTTAACACTGTTACAAATATGCGCCACACTGTGAACCCACACCAAACAAGAACGACAAACACATTTCAGGAGAACATCCGCACCGTAACACAACAGAACAAATACCCAGAACCAACGTTCCCTCTAAGGTGCGCACCTGTGCAATTGCCATACTTGTCAACCTTGAGACCTCCGATTCCGGGAGGTGGGCGTGGTTGGGGGTGGGGCGGGTTGGCGGGGCAGAGGTGTGGTTGGGGGCTGGGGGCGTGGTTGGGGGCGTGGTTAAGAGGGGAGGAGTATATTTACAGCTAGAATTCACCAACTCGAGTATTTCATATATATATACACTACCGTTCAAAAGTTTGGGGTCACATTAAAATGTCCTTATTTTTCAATGAAGATAACTTTAAACTAGTCTTAACTTTAAAGAAATACACTCTATACATTGCTAATGTGGTAAATGACTATTCTAGCGGCAAATGTCTGGTTTTTGGTGCAATATCTACATAGGTGTATAGAGGCCCATTTCCAGCAACTATCACTCCAGTGTTCTAATGGTACAATGTGTTTGCTCATTGGCTCAGAAGGCTAATTGATGATTAGAAAACCCTTGTGCAATCATGTTCACACATCTGAAAACAGTTTAGCTCGTTGCAGAAGCTACAAAACTGACCTTCCTTTGAGCAGATTGAGTTTCTGGAGCATCACATTTGTGGGGTCAATTAAACGCTCAAAATGGCCAGAAAAAGAGAACTTTCATCTGAAACTCGACGGTCTATTTTTGTTCTTAGAAATGAAGGCTATTCCACTAAATTGTTTGGGTGACCCCAAACTTTTGAACGGTAGTGTATATATATATATATATATATATATATATATATATATATATATATATATATATATATATATATATATATATATATATATATATATAAATATATATATATATATATATATATATATATATATATATATATATATATATATATATATATATATATATATATATATATATATGTATGAAATACTTGACTTTCAGTGAATTCTGGCTATATATATTTATTTTATTATACATATAAATAAAAGAAATACTTGAATTTCAGTGTTCCGGAGGCTATCCAGTAGATGGCAGTATTGTTCTGTTTAAGAGTGTCACAACATTGCTGTTTACGGCAGACGAACTGCTTTACGGTAGACGAAAACGTGACTGCTGTTGTTGTGTGTTGTTACCGCGCTGGGAGGACGTTAATGAAACTGCCTAACAATAAACCCACATAAGAAACCAAGAACTCGCCCTCGATCATTCTACAGTTATGACGTCATTGGGCAGGCACGCTGTTTATATCGTGGGAAAGCGGACGTGAAAACAGACTGTCGCCGCTGTCCCCACTCAGGTCCGCATGTATCTGGAGGGGGCGTGGCCTCCAGCTCCGGCTGAATTCCGGGAGTTTATCGGGAGAAAATTTCTTCCGGGAGGTTGTCAGGAGAGGCGCTGAATTTCGGGAGTTGGCAAGTATGGCAATTGCGCACTGCTCAAGCGTCCTCTGCGCACGGCAAATCCATGCCGCGCACAAAGTCAAATTAAAAAAATAAGCGCATAACAATTTTCGACACGACAAGAGAAAACCGTTTTCGTCATCATTGTTCAAATATTGTAACGTCTGTCGAGACGCTTTGAGGACATGAATTCCATCCGTCACTTTACTGAGCAAAACTCTTTATTGTCGGCCATAAACACATCACCAAAACATTAGTAAAAAAAAAAAGATATCTAGCAAAAGTGGTCATTTTCTGCAGTACAAACCAGACCAAAAGCAACTTTGTTATATCAACAGCAGCCGCTCGCTCTTTCTCACTTGCGCCAACACATGCACATATGGCACTTAGCCAGCGATGCGTTTACAGCCACACAAAAAGTCGGACAACTCCAACACCACACATAAAGTGTCATTCCAGGTCGTTACACTATGATTTACCCATCAAATGTGTGCTTATTCTAGTGTCATTTATTAGGGAATCTTCATTTATAAATATTAATCATGAAATGCTGTTAGTATATTAAATAGATACTAATAAAAATATAGGAAGTTGCAGGAATGTACACATGATCCCCTGCTTACATCTCATTGTGCAACATGTGGATGTTTTAATGGGAACTCAATGCAATGTCTGAAAGGGGTACAAATTATTTCCAAAGCAGGACCTCCACCCAGACAAACAATACAAGTACACAGTTCATGAAAAACAACATTTTTTGTTACTGTCATTGTAAGTGGGCCTAAACACTTATGTTAGAAAATCTGTTCTCCAAAACTTCTAAACATGGAATTGATAAACTCGTCTCTCAACTCAACTGACAAGCTGTCGTCGGCGAGATGCACAGGTTGGGGGAGAGAACCTTCCTGTCCTGACGGGACGTCTGCTGCCGGATACATGAGTGACTCCCGGGAGAAGTGGTGAGTCCTGTGCCTGGCCGGGCTTTAGGTATCTATCTATTTGGGACTGTGATAAGAAAGCATCTGCTGAGTGAATTGAGCATCGCTCTGGTTTAATCGACAAATTCGGAAGGCGATGGCTCCCGTTCAAGGAGCCCAAAGGCTGCCAGTCGCCACTACAGCTGTGGGCACTCAGACTTTAGCAATCTCAGAGTTGAATGGCAAATTAGATATCATCTCGGAGAAGTTTTCCGCTACGCAAGGCGGAATTATGATCAATTTGAGAGCAGACAAACCATTGGAATGTGTCTGATTGCCCAAAACCACGAACAATCCTCAGCTCCAATTTGAACAAAGCCTTAAAGCTCCTTTCTTTTTCCCGTTATTATTAATTGTGTAAATGCTCCAAAACATTCACACATATGGTTTTCTACATGAAAATTCATCTATTTCTTCTTCTTCTCCAGATTTTGGCGCGCTCTACCTTCCACATTGTTCACCCAATTCAAACCGTTCCAACTTCAAACTGTTCAGCCTAATCGGGAATCACGCGCTCTACCTTGACAAATTCCAAAAATTCCCAGATTTCCCAGAATTCCAGGTTTTCCGGGACATTTTTCCCATTCAAAATGAACTGGTCATTTTTCAAACTTCCACCATTTCCACATTTTTCAACCGATTCAAACCATTCCACCTTCAACATATTCTACTCATCCTGGACATTCAAACGATGATTTTTTCCAGGTTTAAAAAAATTCCCGGAATTCCCAGAATTACCATTTTTTCAACCCCTTTTTTTATGTCGACTACTCCTTCCAAATTTTTCAACCCACTTCAACCGTTCGACCGTCCAAAAATTCCTCTTAATCAGGACAAAAAACAAAGCCATTTTTTGAACTGCAAAAATTCCCGGTTTTCCCAAAATTCCAGGAATTCCGTAATACCATTTCTCAATTAAAAATGTTACTAATTCAAGATTTCTCGACCGACTAGAAAAAATTCCAACACCAACCATTTTAGCATTTTCCAAAAAAATTCCCGCTTTTCCCCAAATTCCCAAATTTCATTGAAATTCCCATTGAAATGAATGGGACATTTTTCCAAGTTGCACAATTCCCACATTGTTCAACTTTTCAAACCATTCCGACATCGACATATTCTACTCATTCTGGACATTCAAACAATTATTTTTCCAAGTAAAAAAAAAATTCCCGGAATTCCCTGAATTACAGTTTTTTCAACCCCTTTTTTTCTGTCGACTACTCCTTCCACATTTTTCAACCCACTTCAACCGTTCCACCGTCAAAACGTTCCTCTTAATCAGGAAAAAAAACAAAGCCATTTTTTGAACTGCAAAAATTCCCGGTTTTCCCAAAATTCCAGGAATTCCGTAATACCATTTCTCAATTAAAAATGTTACTACTTCAAGCTTTCTTGACCGATTTGAAAAAATTCCAACACCAACCATTTTAGCATTTTCCAAAAAATTTCCTGCTTTTCCCCAAATTCCCAAATTTCAATGAAATTCCCATTGAAATGAATGGGACATTTCTCCAAGTTGCACAATTCCCACATTGTTCAACCTATTCAAACCATTCCGACATCGACATATTCTACTCATTCTGGACATTCAAACAATTATTTTTCCTAGTAAAAAAAATTTCCCGGAATTCCCTGAATTACAGTTTTTTCAACCCCTTTTTTTCTGTCAACGACTCCTTCCACATTTTTCAACCCACTTCAACCGTTCCACCATCAAAACGTTCCTCTTAATTAGGACAAAAAACAAAGCCATTTTTTGAACTGCAAAAATTCCCGGTTTTCCCAAAATTCCAGGAATTCCGTAATACCATTTCTCAATTAAAAATGTTACTACTTCAAGATTTCTTGACCGATTTGAAAAAATTCCAACACCAACCATTTTAGCATTTTCCAAAAAATGTCCCGCTTTTCCCCAAATTCCCAAATTTCAATGAAATTCCCATTGAAATGAATGGGACATTTTTCCAAGTTGCACAATTCCCACATTGTTCAACCTATTCAAACCATTCCGACATTGACATATTCTACTCATTCTGGACATTCAAACAATTATTTTTCCTAGTAAACATTTTTTCCTGGAATTCCCTGAATTACCGTTTTTTTCAACCCCTTTTTTCTGTCAACTACTCCTTCCACATTGTTCAACCATTCCACCGTCAAAACATTCCTCTTAATCAGGACAAAAAACAAAGCCATTTTTTGAACTGCAAAAATTCCCGGTTTTCCCAAAATTCCAGGAATTCCGTAATACCATTTCTCAATTAAAAATGTTACTACTTCAAGATTTCTTGACCGATTTGAAAAAATTCCAACACCAACCATTTTAGCATTTTCCAAAAAAATTACCGCTTTTCCCCAAATTCCCAAATTTCAATGAAATTCCCATTGAAATGAATGGGACATTTTTCCAAGTTGCACAATTCCCACATTGTTCAACTTTTCAAACCATTCCGACATCGACATATTCTACTCATTCTGGACATTCAAACAATTATTTTTCCAAGTAAAAAAAAATTCCCGGAATTCCCTGAATTACAGTTTTTTCAACCCCTTTTTTTCTGTCGACTACTCCTTCCAAATTTTTCAACCCACTTCAATCGTTCCACCGTCAAAACATTCCTCTTAATCAGGACAAAAAACGAAGCCATTTTTGAACTGCAAAAATTCCCGGTTTTCCCAAAATTCCAGGAATTCCATAATACCATTTCTCAATTAAAAAATGTTACTACTTCAAGATTTCTTGACCGATTTGAAAAAATTCCAACACCAACCATTTTAGCATTTTCCAAAAAAATTCCCGCTTCGCTCCAAATTCCCAAATTTCATTGAAATTCCCATTGAAATGAATGGGACATTTTTCCAAGTAGCACAATTCCCACATTGTTCAACTTTTCGACATATTCTACTCATTCTGGACATTCAAACAATTATTTTTCCAAGTAAAAAAAAATTCCCGGAATTCCCAAAATTACCATTTTTTTCAACCCCTTTTTTCTGTCGACTGCACCTTCCACATTTTTCAACCGTTCCACCGTCAAAACATTCCTCTTAATCAGGAGAAAAAACAAAGCCATTTTTTGAACTGCAAAAATTCCCGGTTTTCCCAAAATTCCAGGAATTCAGTAATACCATTTCTCAATTAAAAATGTTACTACTTCAAGATTTCGCCACACCTCGTGGGTGTGATACAATCATTGGTACTTTAACTTTACCTTTAATTTCTCGACCGACTTGAAAAATTCCAACGCCAACCATTTTAGCATTTTCAAAAAAATTCCCGCTTTTCCCCAAATTCCAATGAAATTCCCCATTGAAATGAATGGGACATTTTCCCAAGTTGCACAATTCCCACATTGTTCAACTTATTCAAACCATTCCGACATCGACACATTCCACTCTTCCTGAAAATTCAAACTAACACTTTCCCAAGTTCCAAACCAAATTCCGTTTTTTTATGGAAATTCAAACTCTTCAACATTCAAACCCTTCAAACTATTCTTACATTCATATACATTCTGTAAGTCTTTGCTGTCGTCCAGAATTCTGTTTTTGTTTACTTTGTAGCCAGTTCACTTTTGGTTTCGTTTTGCATTGCCATCCCTATGCTTCAATGCCCTTTCTTTGCAGCACTCGCCTTTTGTTGAGTTTTTATTTATGCATTGAATACATTTTTACCTGCACACTGTCTCCCACTGTTATCTGCGTATTGGGATCTCACGACAAACAAAAGCATATTTTTTCAACCTTGTATTAGTGTTGTAGAATATTGGTTGGGAAAGGACCAAAATTCAATGGTCAAATCAACGTCAGAACCAGAAAAACATGTTGTTTCAATGTTGTATTTCATAACACCCTCTTTAACTTTGTTCATTACACCCTTTTTAACTTTGTTCATTACACAATTTTTAGATTTGTTCATTACACCCTTTTTAGATTTGTTCATTACACCCTTTTTAACTTTGTTCATTACACCCTTTTGAACTTTGTTCATTACACCCTTTTGAACTTTGTTCATTACACCCTTTTTAAATTTGTTCATTACACCCTTTTGAACTTTGTTCATTACACCCTTTTTAAATGTGTTCATTACACCATTTTTAAATTTGTTCATTACACCCTTTTTAACTTTGTTCATTACACCCTTTTGAACTTTGTTCATTACACCCTTTTTAACTTTGTTCATTATACCCTTTTGAACTTTGTTCATTACACCCTTTTTAAATTTGTTCATTACACCCTTTTGAACTTTGTTCATTACACCCTTTTTAAATTTGTTCATTACACAATTTTTAACTTTGTTCATTACACCCTTTTTAACTTTGTTCATTATACCCTTTTTAACTTTGTTCATTACACCCTTTTGAACTTTGTTCATTATACCCTTTTTAACTTTGTTCATTACACCCTTTTTAACTTTGTTCATTACACCCTTTTTAACTTTGTTCATTACACCTTTTTAACTTTGTTCATTATACCCTTTTTAACTTTGTTCATTACACCATTTTTAACTTTGTTCAATACACCCTTTTTAACTTTGTTCATTACACCCTTTTTAACTTTGTTCATTAGACCCTTTTTAAATGTGTTCATTATACCCTTTTTAACTTTGTTCATTACACCCTTTTTAACTTTGTTCATTACACCTTTTTTAACTTTGTTCATTACACCCTTTTTAAATTTGTTCATTACACCCTTTTGAACTTTGTTCATTACACCCTTTTTAAATTTGTTCATTACACCCTTTATAACTTTGTTCATTATACCCTTTATAACTTTGTTCATTGTGATTTAGGGCTATATAAATAAACATTGATTGATTGATTGATTACACCCTTTTTAATTTTGTTCAATACACCCTTTTTAACTTTGTTCATTATACCCTTTTTAACTTTGTTCACTACACCCTTTATAACTTTGTTCATTATACCCTTTTTAACTTTGTTCATTGTGATTTAGGGCTATATAAATAAACATTGATTGATTGATTGATTACACCCTTTTTAACTTTGTTCAATACACCCTTTTTAACTTTGTTCATTACATTCAATGTTGTATTTGTACAATGTATGCAACAAAAGACTAAACAGCAACCAATACATTGACTAGCCACACCATCTGCCATCTAAAGACTTGGACTTGCAACTAAATGTCATACTTGCAAATGAGACTCCGAAATGTTATAATACGACAATACACAGGAACCGCACAGCAGATATCATAATCAGCTTACTTTTAAATGTTAAAGTAAAAACAATCATTTTATAATCAATTTATTAACACACACAGAAGTACCCAAAATTGGTACTTGTATCGATTCCCAGGTACCAGGAGTTGCTAACGGATCGGTTCAAATGAAAACGGTACCCATCTATTGAGTACTGGTATCCATTCCCGGGTATCAGTAAAGGTACGTATCCCTGGCAAGGTTCAGAAAGAAAAACTTTAGCTGTAATCTTAAGACCAGCCGAACTCCATTCCACGCAGAAATGCAATGAGTTTGCATTCTTTTATACTGATAAAATTGAAGGCATCAGACGCACCATCAATATCTCAAGTAAAAAAGTTGGATCACCACCACATTTAGGCAAAAGTAACACAGCAATGATGGCAAGCTTTAATGCCATAGACTCTAAAACTCTAGTGGAAACGGTGACAGCTCTAAAGTTATCCACCTGCTGCCTTGATGTTTTACCTACCAACTTCTTTAAGAATGTTTTTGACTGCCTATCAACAGACGTCTTGCAAATAGTTAATAATTCCATTCAATCGGGCAATTTCCCGAAGGCTTTCAAAACTGCAGTCATTAAACCTCTTCTAAAAAAACGGAGCCTAGATGCCTCTGTTATCAACAACTACAGACCAATTTCAAATCTACCATTCATAAGTAAAATCATTGAGAAAGTTGTCCTCCAACAACTAAATCACTTCTTGGCTTCTAATGGCTGCCACAACAACTTCCAGTCAGGATTTGGACCTCTTCATAGCACAGAGACGGCCCTTCTTAAAGTTTTAAATGACATCCATCTAAACAGACTCTGGCAAAACTTCAGTATTAATGCTTTTGGACCTCAGTGCTGCATTTGACACTGTCGACCACTCAATACTTTTGGACAGGTTGGAAAACTGGGTGGGGATCTCAGGCACAGTTTTAAGCTGGTTCAAGTCATATCTACAAGATAGGAACTATTTTGTTTCCATTGGTGACTTTGTATCAGAACCAACCAACGTAACGTGTGGAGTCCCCCAAGGTTCAATCTTGGGGCCGACTTTATTTAACATCTATATGCTCCCACTAGGACAAATCATGCAAAATAATAACATTGACCATCATTGCTATGCCGATGACACCCAAATCTATGTAGCGCTATCACCAAATGACTATCGCCCCATAGATCTTCTGTGCCAGTGCATTGAGCAAGTCAAACACTGGATGTGCCAAAATTTCCTACAACTAAATGAAGATAAAACTGAGATAATTGTTTTTGGTGCTAAAAAAGAAAGGTTTAAAGTCATCCAACACCTTCAATCACTGTCCCTAAAAACCTCAAATAAAGCCAGAAATCTTGGGGTTATTTTATATTCGGATTTACATAATGATCTATTGCTAACGATGGATTCTGATGCATCATCTATGTTGCTGCTTCTTGATCTTAGCGCCGCTTTCGATACCGTCGATCATAATATTTTATTAGAGCGTATCAAAACACGTATTGGTATGTCAGACTTAGCCTTGTCTTGGTTTAACTCTTATCTTACTGACAGGATGCAGTGTGTCTCCCATAACAATGTGACCTCGGACTATGTCAAGGTAACGTGCGGAGTTCCCCAGGGTTCAGTTCTTGGCCCTGCACTCTTTAGTATTTACATGCTGCCGCTGGGTGACATCATACGCAAGTACGGTGTTAGCTTTCACTGTTATGCTGATGACACTCAACTCTACATGCCCCTAAAGCTGACCAACACGCCGGACTGTAGTCAGCTGGAGGCGTGTCTTAATGAAATTAAACAATGGATGTCCGCTAACTTTTTGCAACTCAACGCTAAGAAAACGGAAATGCTGATTATCGGTCCTGCTAGACACCAACATCTATTTAATAATACCACCTTAACATTTGACAACCAAACAATTAAACAAGGAGACTCGGTAAAGAATCTGGGTATTATCTTCCACCCAACTCTCTCGTTTGAGTCACACATTAAGAGTGTTACTAAAACGGCCTTCTTTCATCTCCGTAATATCGCTAAAATTCGTTCCATCTTGTCCACTAGCGATGCTGAGATCATTATTCATGCGTTCGTTACGTCTCGTCTCGATTACTGTAACGTATTATTTTCGGGCCTCCCTATGTCTAGCATTAAAAGATTACAGTTGGTACAAAATGCGGCTGCAAGGCTTTTGACAAAAACAAGAAAGTTTGATCATATTACGCCTATACTGGCTCACTTGCACTGGCTTCCTGTGCACTTAAGATGCGACTTTAAGGTTTTACTACTTACGTATAAAATATTACACGGTTTAGCTCCAGCCTATCTCGCCGATTGTATTGTACCATATGTCCCGACAAGAAATCTGCGTTCAAAGAACTCCGGCTTATTAGTGATTCCCAGAGCCAAAAAAAAGTCTGCGGGCTATAGAGCGTTTTCTATTCGGGCTCCAGTACTCTGGAATGCCCTCCCGGTAACAGTTAGAGATGCTACCTCAGTAGAAGCATTTAAGTCCCATCTTAAAACTCATTTGTATAATCTAGCCTTTAAATAGACCCCCCCTTTTTTAGACCAGTTGATCTGCCGTTTCTTTTCTTCTCTCCTCTTCTCCCCTGTCCCTTGCGAGGGGGAGTCGCATAGGTCCGGTGGCCATGGATGAAGTGCTGGCTGTCCAGAGCCGGGACCCCGGGTGGACCACTAGCCTGTGCATCGGTTGGGGACATCTCTGCGCTGCTGACCCGTCTCCGCTCGGGATGGTTTCCTGTTGGCCCCGCTGTGGACTGGACTCCCGCTGATGTGTTGGATCCACTGTGGACTGGACTTTCACAATGTTATGTCAGACCCACTCGACATCCGTTGCTTTCGGTCTCCCCTAGAGGGGGGGGGTTACCCACATATGCGGTCCTCTCCAAGGTTTCTCATAGTCATTCACCGACGTCCCACTGGGGTGAGTTTTTCCTTGCCCGTATGTGGGCTCTGTACCGAGGATGTCGTTGTGGCTTGTACAGCCCTTTGAGACACTTGTGATTTAGGGCTATATAAATAAACATTGATTGATTGATTTCGACAGTCACATCAAATCAGTAACAAAATCGGCCTACTATCCATCCATCTTCAACCGCTTATCCGGAATCGGGTCGCGGGGACAGCAGCTCCAGCAAAGACCCCCAGACTTCCCTCTCCAGAGCAACATTTGCGACTTCCTCCTGGGGAATCCTGAAGTGTTCCCAGGCCAGAGAGGAGATGTAATCCCCCCATCTAGTCCTTGGCCTGCCGCGGGGCCTCCTCCCAGTGGGACGTGCAACGAGGACCTCCCTAGGGAGACGCTCGTGAGGCATCCGCACGAGATGCCCGAACCACCTAAGCTGGCTCCTTTCCAAGCGAAGGAGCAGCGGCTCTACTCCGAGTCTCTCTCGGGTGACTGCACTTCTCACCCTATCTCTAAGGGAGATGCCAGCCACCCTTCTGAGGAAACTCATTTCGGCCGCTTGTATCCGCGATCTTATTCTTTCGGTCATTACCCACACTTCATGACCATAGGTGAGAGTAGGAATGTAGATAGCTCGGTAGACCGAGAGCTTTGCCTTCTGGCTCAGCTCCCGTTTCGTCACAACAGTGCGGCAGAGAGACTGCAATACTTCCCCAGCTGCTCCGATTCTCCGGCTGATTTCCTTCTCCATCTTTCCCTCACTCGTGAACAAGACCCCGAGATACTTAAACTCCTCCACCTGGGACAGAGTCCTGTCCCCTACCCGGACTGTACAAACCATCGGTTTCCTGCTGAGAACCATGGCCTCAGATTTGGAGATGCTGATACTCATTCCAGCAGCTGAACACTCGGCTGCGAACCGATCCAGTGAGAGCTGAAGGTCACGAACCGAAGGTGCCATCAGGACCACATCATCTGCAAACAGCAGTGACGCAACCTTTAGCCCCCCGAGACGTATACCCTCTCCGCCATGGCCACGACTCCGCCTAGAAATCCTGTCCATGAAAATCACAAACAGGATAGGTGACAGAGCGCAGCCCTGGCGGAGACCAACCCCCACTGGAAACGGATCCGACTTACATCCAAGCACCCGGACACAACTCTCGCTTTGGTTGTACAGAGATTGGATGGCCCTCAACAGGGTTCCCCTCACTCCGTACTCCCTCAGCACCTCCCACAAGATCTCCCGAGGGACGCGGTCGTACGCCTTCTCCAAATCCACAAAACACATGTAGACTGGATAGGCATACTCCCAGGCCCTCTCCAGGATTCCCGCAAGCGTAAAGAGTTGGTCCGTTGTTCCACGACCAGGACGGAATCCACATTGCTCCTCTTGAATCTGAGGTTCGACTATCGGCCTACTATCACCTCAAAAATGTAAAAAGACTTAGAGGGCTCATGTCAGCTCAAGACTTTGAAAAACTTGTACATGCCTTTATTACCAGTAGGCTAGACTATTGCAATGGTCTCCTTGCAGGTCTTCCCAAAAAAACTGTCAGGCAGCTACAGCTTGTTCAGAACGCTGCTGCTAGAGTTCTAACAAAGACCAAAAAATGTGAGCACATTACACCCAATTCTTAAATCCTTACATTGGCTCCTTGTACATCAGAGAATTGATTTCAAAATCCTCCTGCTCACATATAAATCACTACATGGTCTAGGGCCCAAGTATATCACTGATATGCTCCCACTATATACGCCCTCTAGATCACTAAGATCTTCTGAGACCAATCTGTTAGCGGTTCCAAGAGTAAACTCAAATCAAGGGAGATCATCATTCAGTCACTATGCAACACATAGCTGGAATAAACTTCCTGAAGATGTCAGACTCTCCCCAACTCTCACTACTTTTAAAACTAGACTGAAGACTTTTATGTTCACCTTAGCTTTCAGCTAAATCTTTTAATCTTTTAACTTTTAACGTCTGCACTGTTTTTATTTTTATTGTCTGCATTTTAATTTTGCTTTTATTTTCTTTCATTTCACTTTGTTGTCTGTGAAGCACTTTGAGTCTGCCTTGTGTATGAAAAGCGCTATACAAATAAAGTTGCCTTGCCTTGCCTTAAGGGGGAAAGTGGTTTTAAAGACAAGAGTCACAGCTTGAAAACAAACTGAACAGGTTGTGCTGACCTGCAGAACTCTACCTGTTTTCCCAGAACCTGACACTCCAACACAAACATGTCACGCTGGAAGGCAGCACACAGGTTTTATCGCACAAGACGGTAATTTGTAGGAGACGAGGCTGCTGGGGATAAATAGAATACAGGACCTCGACCGAGCAGTTCCTCAATCATGCTCATTCCATTTCTGCAGATTAATAACTACTCCTAATTAGTTTTTGAGAGTCAGAACAATTTCTAATCCAATTCCCATAGTTTGACGATTAGTCTTCCTTTCAGCTGCCGGGCTCAATCAATTCTCCACGGCTGCTTCCAAGACTTGCTTCTTGCAGAGTTTTGGAGAATGAAGAATTAGTCAAGACTATGGGCTACATGAATAAATCACGAGTGTCGGAGGTAGAGACGGGCGGCCACGTGACGGACAACAGAGTGACAAAACACACAATTTGGTGCCGCAAAGATGGCGGCGGCAATGCAAGGTCCTGCAGAAGTGCTCACTGATGTTGCAAGCGGGGGAATGAAAAGGCCGCAGCTTGTGACTCACACGTTGTTCATGCATTGAGTGAACCCTCCTGTGCTGCACAGGAACATTTCTACTTGTCTGCACTTATTCATTTCCTTTCTGTGGCATTCAAGTTCACTGCCTTTCTTTGAGTTGTTACTCGTCTGGCCTCTCCCAGCAGGCACAAGACTTTGATACATTGTTGATTGTGCGTACGTGTCCTTTAAAAGTCACTTTGAAACAACGCTGCAAGATAGTTGTATTTGTACATTGAGAGGACGTTGAGGTCTAACGTTGGATCCACGTTGTTGGTTGGGAAATGACCAAATTTCAAGGGTCAAATCAACGTCAGAACACAACATTGATTAAACGTTGTCAAAAGGCATGTTGTTTCAATGTTGTTTGTGTTGTAGAATATTGGTTCGAAAATTACCACATTTCAAGGGTAAAATCAACGTCAGAATCCAACATTGATTAAACGTCGTCAAAAAGCATGTTGTTTCAACGTTGTATTTGTGTTGTAGAATATTGGTTGGGAGATGACCAAATTTCAAGGGTCAAATCAACGTCACAACTTGACATTGATTAAACGTTGTCAAAAATCGTGTTGTCTGTGTTGTAGAATATTGATTGGGAAATGACCAAATTTCAATGGTCAAATCAACGACAGAATCCAACATTGATTAAACGTTGTCAAAAAGCATGTTGTTTCAACGTTGTTTGTGTTGTAGAATATTGGTTGGGAAATGACCAATATTCAATGGTCGAATCTACGTCAGAACACAACATTGATTAAACGTCAAAAAGCATGTTGTTTCAACGTTGTTTGTGTTGTAGAATATTGGTTGAAAAATGACCAAAATTAAATGGTCAAATCAACATCACAATTTGACTTTGTTTAAACGTTGTCAGAAATCATGTTGTTTGTGTTGTCGAATATTGGTTGGGAAATGACCAAAATTCAATGGTCAAATCAACGTCAGAACCTGACATTGATTAAACTTTAACAAAAAACATTGTTTTGACCTTGTATTTGTGTTGTCGAATATTGGTTCGAAAATTACTAAATTTCAAGAGTCAAATCAACGTCAGAACCCAACATTGATTAAACGTCGTCAAAAAGCATGTTGTTTCAACGTTGTATTTGTGTTGTCGAATATTGGTTCGAAAATTACCAAATTTCAAGAGTCAAATCAACGTCACAACCCAACATTGATTAAACGTCATCAAAAAGCATGTTGTTTCAATGTTGTATTTGTGTTGTAGAATATTGGTTCAAAAATTACCAAATTTCAAGAGTCAAATCAACGTCACAACCCAACATTGATTAAACGTCATCAAAAAGCATGTTGTTTCAACGTTGTATTTGTGTTGTAGAATATTGGTTGGGAAATGACCAACATTCAATGGTCAAATCAACGTCAGAATCCAACATTGATTAAAGGTTGTCATAAAGCATGTTGTTTCAATGTTATGTTTGAGTTGCTAACGTCAGGATCTAATTCAACAAGTTGTCAACGTTGTTTCAATGTCTTGTGGCTGCTGGACTTCATCCATGAAGTCATCAGCTGACAGTCTAGCAGGCCAGCATCATCACTTCCTGCTTCATAGACTAGCAGGCCAGCATCATCACTTCCTGCTTCATAGACTAGCAGGCCAGCATCATCACTTCCTGCTTCATAGACTAGCAGGCCAGCATCATCACTTCCTGCTTCATAGACTAGCAGGCCAGCATCATCACTTCCTGCTTCATAGACTAGCAGGCCAGCATCATCACTTCCTGCTTCATAGTCTAGCAGGCCAGCATCATCACTTCCTGCTTCATAGACTAGCAGGCCAGCATCATCACTTCCTGCTTCATAGACTAGCAGGCCAGCATCATCACTTCCTGCTTCATAGTCTAGCAGGCCAGCATCATCACTTCCTGCTTCATAGACTAGCAGGCCAGCATTATCACTTCCTGCTTCATAGACTAGCAGGCCAGCATCATCACTTCCTGCTTCATAGACTAGCAGGCCAGCATCATCACTTCCTGCTTCATAGACTAGCAGGCCAGCATCATCACTTCCTGCTTCATAGACTAGCAGGCCAGCATCATCACTTCCTGCTTCATAGACTAGCAGGCCAGCATCATCACTTCCTGCTTCATAGACTGCCTCCAATTGATCATCTCCAGATTGAACACTACAAGACAAAGGTTATCGCCACACTAATGTGGTTAAGGCGGTGAAGGGGCGAGGGATCTGCCACTGATCTAATCAACAACACAGCTAAGTTGATTATAAAAACACAGGCGGTGTATAAAAGGCTGACGGTGCAGAGGATGGTGGAGGCAGGTGGTGCGTGCACTTTCTCTATGGACACTTCATTAGGCACACCTCTTTCAAATGGGCCAAGATCAAAGCAGCAGAGTTATGTTTATTAGCTCAGCTTTAGCATTAGCTTGTTTGTACTAAATCTACTGTAGTTTTTGGTGGAAACACAAGGGGGAACCTTATTTACCTGAGTTCCTGTAAAAGTTCCTGCCTTGGAAAAGGGCCTAAAGTATGTTAGTATTATTGAAAAAGTAAAAAAAAAAAAGTTATTAATAATGGAAAAAGTGGTCACACGACACTAACTTTTCCAACTTTGTTCATTACACCCTTTTTAACTTTGTTCATTACACTCTTTTTAACTTTGTTCATTACACCCTTTTTAACTTTGTTTATTACACCTTTTTTAACTTTGTTCATTACACTCTTTTTTAACTTTGTTCATTACACTCTTTTAATCTTTGTTCATTACACACTTTTTAACTTTGTTCATTACACCCTTTTTAACTTTGCTCATTACACCCTTTTTAACTTTGTTTATTACACTCTTTTTAACTTTGTTTATTACACCCTTTTTAACTTTGTTCATTACACCCTTTTTAACTTTGTTCATTACACCCTTTTTAGCTTTGTTTATTACACCCTTTTTAAGTTGGTTTATTACACCCTTTTTAACTTTGTTCATTACACCATTTTTAACTTTGTTCATTACACCTTTTTTGACTTTGTTTATTACACACTTTTTAACTTTGTTCATTACACCCTTTTTAACTTTGTTCTTTACACCCTTTTTAACTTTGTTCTTTACACACTTTTTAACTTTGTTCATTACACCCTTTTTAACTTTATGTCTCAGGAAGTCGGTGAGTCGCCGAAACTTGTCCACTGTCACTTCCGTCTTTGTTTTGGCTTTATGCTGTTGTGTTTTGGCTTTATGTCGTTGAGTTGTGGCTTTATGGTGTTGTGTTGTGGCTTCATGTTGTTGTGTTGTGGCTTCATGTTGTTGTGTTGTGGCTTTATGTTATTGTGGCTTTATGTTGTGGTGTTGTGGCTACACGTTGTTGTGTTGTGGCTTTATGTTATTGTGTTGTGGCTTTATGTTGTTGTGTTTTGGCTTTATGTTGTTGTGTTGTGGCTTCATGTTATTGTGTTGTGGCTTTATGTTATTGTGTTGTGGTTCATAGATGTTGTGTTGTGGTTCATAGTTGTTGTGTTGTGGCTTTATGTTGTGTTGTGGCTTTATCTTGTTGTGTTTTGGCTTAATGTTGTTGTGTTGTGGCTTTATGTTGTTGTGTTGTGGCTTTATGTTATTTTGTTGTGGCTTTGTTCTTGTGTTGTGGCTTTGCTATTGTGTTGTGGTTTATAGTTGTTGTGTTGTGGCTTTATGTTGTCATGTTGTGGCTTTATGTTGTCGTGTTGTGGCTTTATGTTGTTGTGTCGTGGCTTTATGTTGTTGTGTTGTGGCTTTACGTTGTTGTTTTGTGGCTTCACGTTGTTGTGTTGTGACTTTATGTTGTGTTGTGGCTTTATGTTATTATGGCTTCATGTTATTGTGGCTTCATGTTGTTGTGTTTTGGCTTCATGTTGTTGTGTTGTGGCTCTATTTTGTTTTGCTGTGGCTTTATGTTGTTGTGTTGTGGCTTTATTTTGTTTTGTTGTGGCTTTGTTATTGTGTTGTGGCTTTATGTTGTTGTGTTGTGGCTTTATTTTGTTTTGTTGTTGGTATTTTTTGCGACTCCCCCCTGCTCCCACAGAGAGTGTGGAGTGCATGATTACCACCTCGCTACCACCTGGAGGGTCTTTTTGTTGTCACGCTTGTTTCATACCTCCTTCCAATTAATGGCAGACCATAATAGTTCATCAGAGCGTTCCTCCTCGGTGAATGTAAGTGCCATTGCAGTTATTATTCATTGGCACGTGCGGGTGTACAGGAGGTGTACGGAGACCGTGGCCCAGTTAGGTGAGGCCAGGAACAGGACATCATATCCAGGTTATAATCCACGCTGTGTTGTCGCCACACCGTCTGTGGGAGGACTGCAGATTAGCGTGTAATCCTGCACACACACAGTGTCCACATACTGTAGACAAGAATCCAACCTTCCACCGCCTTCCCACTGAAAGGGTGTGACGCCGCCCGGCTCAATTCAGAGCACCGTGACCGGGGGGGGGGGGGGGGGGGACCTATTAGGGTCGCGCGCAGAGTAAAGTGGCGCCGTGTGCCGCGCTTCACCGCCGGTTCAAAAGGGGCTTCCGCCCAGACAGGCACTGAGGGGGAGGGGGCGGGTTTCATCAGCGCGGAGTGGGCGGGGTATGACATGGGGGATGAAGGTGAGTGTGTGTTTGGGTATGTGCATCTACATCTGGGTACAGCATAGCAGTTCACTACAGTCATGTGTGGGACAGTCAGGATGTAGACTGTCAGGGTCCAGTTCTGAGACCCCATCCCACCTTAAACCCTTGCTAGGTTTACATGCACTAAACAACTCAATCTTGCATGCATTTGTTTTGAAATTGGCTTTTTAAGGCCCCGTTTACACTGCACACCAAATGTTGTTGTCCCTTTTAGGCCCCGTTTACACCGCACACCAAATCAGATTGGATTTTTGTTGCCAGTCTGAAAGTGCAGGGGACAAAAACTGTCCTTTGAAAAAGTGCAAAGGACAAAAACTGTCCTTTAAAAAGTGCAAAGGACAAAAACTGTCCTTCTAAAAAATGTGCAGGCAAAGGACAAAAACGGACCTTTGAAAAAGTGCTAAGTACAAAAACTGTCCTTTAAAAAGTGCAAAGGACAACAACTCCTTAGAAAAAGTGCAAAGGACAAAAACGTTCCTTCAAAAAAGTGCAAAGGACAAAGACTGTCCTTTAAAATGTGCAAAGGACAAAAACTGTCCTTCAAAAAAGTGCAAAGGACAACAAATGTCCTTAAAAAAAGTGCAGGGGACAAAAACTGTCCTTTAAAAAAGTGCAAAAGATAAAAACTGTTCTTTGAAAAAGTGCATAAGGACAATAACTGTCCGTCAAAAAAGTGCTAAGAACAAAAACTGTCCTTTAAAAAAGTGCAAAGGAAAAAAACTGTCCTTTAAAAAGTGCAAAGGACAAAAACTGTCCTTTAAAAATGGCAAAGGACAAAAACTGTCCTTCAAAAAAGTGCAAAGGACAACAAATGTCCTTAAAAAAAGTGCAGGGGACAAAAACTGTCCTTTAAAAAAGTGCAAAAGATAAAAACTGTTCTTTGAAAAAGTGCATAAGGACAAAAACTGTCCGTCAAAAAAGTGCTAAGAACAAAAACTGTCCTTCAAAAAAGTGCAAAGGACAAAACATGTCCTTCAAAAAAGTGCAGGGGACAAAAACTGTCCTACAAAAAAGTGCAAAAGATAAAAACTGTTCTTTGAAAAAGTGCAAAGGACAAAACATGTCCTTCAAAAAAGTGCAAAGGACAAAACATGTCCTTCAAAAAAGTGCAGGGGACAAAAACTGTCCTTCAAAAAAGTGCAAAAGATAAAAACTGTTCTTTGAAAAAGTGCAAAAGGACAACAACTATCTTTCTAAAAAGTGCAGATCAAAGGACAAAAACTGTCCTTTAAAAAAGTGCAAAGGACAAAAACTGTCCTTTAAAAAGTGCAAAGGACAAAAACTGTCCTTCAAAAAAGTGCAGGCGACAAAAACTTCAGAAAAGTGCAAAAGATAAAAACTGTTCTTTAAAAAAGTGCAAAGGACAAACCTGTCCTTCAAAAAAGTGCAGGGGACAAAAACTGTCCTTCAAAAAAGTGCAGGGGACAAAAACTGTCCTTCAAAAAAGTGCAGGGGACAAAAACTGTCCTTTAAAAAGTGCAAAGGACACAAACTGTCCTTCAGAAAAGTGCAAAGGACACAAACTGTCCTTCAGAAAAGTGCAGGGGACACAAACTGTCCTTCAGAAAAGTGCAAAGGACACAAACTGTCCTTCAGAAAAGTGCAGGGGACATGTTCACAACTGAAAAAGCGGTCTGGATCAGAACCACAAGTCCTCCCAGGACACCAGCACTCACCTGAGCACCTCGTTAGGGTTGCCTGAGACGGGGGTCTTCTTGTCAGGAGCTCCGTGGCACTCGGACTTGAGCAAGGTGTGCGGCCCTCTGTCCATCATCATGGTGGAGGTGGCCATGGTTATAATAGCCACGCCGTCACGAACGCGGGCCTCCAGGCCATAGTCCCACTCGTCGTAGGACACGGACAGCAGCCCTGGGTGGGGGGTAGGGGGGGACAGAAAGCACCAATCAGAGACAGATCCAGAAGGCGGCAGACGGGTTTGTATAAACAGACGTTTGGGGAAAGGCTGCAATGTGCAAGGTAAACAGAGCGAGAGAGAAGAGCCACAGATGGAGTGTTGATCAGGAGTTTTGAAGGCCTGCCAAGAAGACAAATACTAAAGGCTGCAATG
>NC_084755.1:37574760-37584760 GCF_033978785.1 Entelurus aequoreus | reverse complement strand
CGCGGCGTGTTGCAGAAGCCATTACGAGTCGTCAATTAATGGTGACTATTTGTCACGACTTAATCATACGAGGTCAATAATGGCAGATTTCATCAATGGAAGTCATTATCAAAATGGCAACTGTCTTTTAACTGATGGAGCTCATTTTCGAGCCTCTCACTTTGTGTGTTTTTTTAGCGGTAGCAGACGAATGTACTGCCACAAATAAATGACAACATGATTCATAAACAAGCCCGGGTTTGGAGTGTGTGACGATACGGCCGCATGGTAGCGATAAGACGCAGAGGACAGCAGGCGTGCAGGTAATGTTGTTAATATAAGTCAAAACAAAAGACTAGTGCAGCTCTGAGTGCACACGAAGCATAGAGGCAAGTCATTTTTAATCAAGTAGCCCTGTCTACTAACTTGTTTTCTAAAATCGCAATTTTCCGCATGACTTCAGAGGGGGCGGAGCAATGTGCCATGTCAACACTTCTGCGTTTGGACACGACGTATCTACAGTACATTTTTTTTATTATCATCATTTTTTTTATTATAATCATTTTTTACAGGACATTTTTAGGACTTTCTAATTTGATTCATAGATTTCAAAAATCTAAAAACAAGTTCAAAAATATCAACGTTTTTACTTTTTTTATTATTATAATAATTTTTTTAATGACATGTTTCGGACTTTCTTAATCGATTTATAGATTTCAAAAATCTCGAAAAAAGTTAAAAAAAATTTTTTTTTTTAAATTATAATAATTTTTTAAATGACATTTTTTGGATTTCCGAAATCGATTCATAGATTTAAAAAATCTAAAAACACAAGTGAAAAAATATCAACATTTTTACTTTTTTTTTTATTATAATAATTTTTTAAAGGACATTTTTAAGACTTTCTAAATCGATTAATAGATTTCAAAAATATACAAAAAACTAATAAAAGAATATCAACATTTTTTTATTATAATTCTTTTTTAAATTAAATTTTTCGGACTCTCTTAATCGATTTATAGATTTCAAAAATCTCAAAAAAAGTAAAAAAAATATATATATTTTTTATTACAATCATTTTTTAAAGGACATTTTTAGGACTTTCTAAATCGATTCATAGATTTCAAAAATCTAAAAAAACAAATAAAAGAACATCAAAATATTTTTATTATAATTATTTTTCAAATTACATTTTTCAGGATTTCCGAAATCGATTCATAGATTTCAAAAATCTAAAAACACAAGTAAAAAATGTTTTACTTAAAAAAAAAAATCATAATAATTTTTTAAAGGACATTTTTAGGACTTTCTAAATCGATTCATAGATTTCAAAAATCTGAAAAAACAAAAGAATATCAACATTTTTTTATTATAATCCTTTTTTAAATGACATTTTTCGGACTCTCTTAATCGATTCATAGATTTCAAAAATCTAAAAAAAATTAATAAAACAATGTCAATTTTTTTTTATTACAATCATTTTTCAAATGACATTTTTTGGATTTCCGAAATCGATTCATAGATTTCAAAAATCTAAAAACACAAGTGAACAACATTTTTACTTTTTTTTTTTTTAATTATAATAATTCTTAAAGGACATTTTTAGGACTTTCTAAATTGATTTATAGGTTTCAAAAATCTAAAAAAACAAATAAAAGAATATCAATTTTTTTTTAATAGAATCCTTTTTTTAGTTAAATTTTTCGGACTCTCTTAATCGATTCATAGATTTCAAAAATCTAAAAAAAGTAAAAAAAATATCAAATTTTTTTATTATAATCATTTTTAAAATGAAATTTTTAGGACTTTCTAAATCGATTCATAGATTTCAAAAATCTAAAAAAACAAAAGAATATCACATTTTTTTAATATACTTATATTTCAAATGAAATTTTTCAGGATTTCCGAAATCGATTCATAGATTTCAAAATTCTAAAAACACAAGTAAAAAAATATCAAAATGTTTCCCTTTTTAAAAAAAAATTATAATCATTTTTTAAAGGAAATTTTTAGGACTTTCTAAATCGATTCATAGATTTAAAAAATCTGAAAAAACAAATAAAAGAATATCATTTTTTAAATTATAATCTTTTTTAAATTACACTTTTCGGACTCTCTTAATCGATTCATAGATTTAAAAAATTAAAAAAAAAGTCAAAAAATATCCAAAATCTTTATTGTAATCATTTTTAAAAGAAAATGTTTAGGACTTTCTAAATCGATTCAAAGATTTCAAAATTCTAAAAACACAAGTAAAAAAATATCAACATTTTTACTTTTTTTTAATTATAATCATTTTTAAAAGGAAATTTTTAGGACTTTCTAAATCGATTCATAGATTTAAACAATCTGAAAAAACAAATAAAACAATATCAATTTTTTTTATTATAATCTTTTTTTTAATGACATTTTTCTGACTTTCTTAATCGATTAATAGATTTCAAAAATCTAAAACAAAGGTAAAAAAATAAACAATTTTTTCCTTTTTTAAAAAATTATAATAATTTTTTAAAGGACATTTTTAGGACTTTCTAAATCGATTCATAGATTTCAAAAATATGAAAAAACAAAAAAATATCATTTTTTAAAAATTATAATATATTTTTTTAATGACATTTTTCGGACTTTCTTAATCGATTCATAGATTTCAAAAACCTAAAAAAAAAAGAGTAAAAAAAAATCTATTTATTTTATTATAAATGCCATTTTTAGGACTTTCTAAATCAATTCATGATTTTCAAAAATCAATTGGGAAAAAAAGTACTTTTTAAAATTTTATTCCATTTAAAAAAAAAAAAATTAAATATTTAAAAAATAACTTTTTAGGCCATCTTCATGCTACCAGAATGGACTTTTGGAACCTGGTACCTGCAAACGTCACAGTGGACCCCGTAAGACCCGAACTGACAACCACCCGGCCACGGACAGGATCCTACCTGTGGGGAACTCTGCCGGTACGACGTCGGTGTCTCCGGCGATGAGCGAGGGCACGATCCACGTGTAGCCGTAGCCCGTAATCCCCACAGAGTGGGACACCTCGAAGATGGTGTTGGCCTCTTCCTTGGTGCAGTACAGCAGGATGACGGGACTCTGAAGCTTCTTCAGCTGGTTCTGAATCTTGGAGTCTCCGTCGTCCAGCGACATGTCGAGCAGTAACACTTCCTCCAGTTCCCAGCCCACAAAGCTGTTCTCGATGGTGCTGCGGATCTGCGGAGAAGGAGAGTCCTGTTAAACAGGAGTTGTGTGAACAATTCCCCATTTTCCAGGACATTTTGCCCATTGGAAAATGAGTGGGCCATTTTTAGAATTTGCACAATTCCCACCTGATTAGAACCGTTCCACCGTCCACACACTCCACTCACCCTGGACATTCTAACTACCAAACTTCAAGTTCAAACATATTACAGGAATTACCAGAATTCCAAAGCCCTATTTTCACGTTTTCCTGGAAAGTTTTCACAGTCAATTTTTTTTAACTGTTTTTGACCATTCTACCTTAAAAAAATATCCTTAGTTGGGATAAAAAAAATGTTCTTTTTTTTTTGTTTCTTTGTACAAATTCACGATTTCCCCGAAATTCCAGGAAATCTGAAATACCCATTCTCAATTCAAACTGTTACTACGTCAACATTTTTCAACCCATTCCAAAAATCCCAACACCAACCCATCCATGTCATCTAGGACAATTGTGCCATTATCAACATTTTCAAAAATGTACGGTTTTCCTGGAAATCCGAAATACCCATTCTCAATTCAAACTGTTGCTACGTCAACAATTTTCAACACATTCCAAAAATTCCAACACCAACCCATTCATATTATATAGGACAATTGTGCTAGTATCAATATTTTCAAAGATTCACGGTTTTCCCAAAATTCCAGGAAATCCGAAATACCCATTCTCAATTCAAACTGTTACTACGTCAACAATTTTCAACACATTCCAAAAATCCCAACACCAACCCATTCGTATCATCTAGGACGATTGTGCTAGTATCAATATTTTCAAAGATTCACGGTTTTCCCAAAATTCCAGGAAATCTGAAATACCCATTCTCAATTCAAACTGTTACTACGTCAACATTTTTCAACCCATTCCAAAAATCCCAACACCAACCCATCCATGTCATCTAGGACAATTGTGCCAGTATCAAAATTTTCAAAAATGTACGGTTTTCCTGGAAATCCGAAATACCCATTCTCAATTCAAACTGTTGCTACGTCAACAATTTTCAACACATTCCAAAAATTCCAACACCAACCCATTCATATTATATAGGACAATTGTGCTAGTATCAATATTTTCAAAGATTCACGGTTTTCCCAAAATTCCAGGAAATCCGAAATACCCATTCTCAATTCAAACTGTTACTACGTCAACAATTTTCAACACATTCCAAAAATCCCAACACCAACCCATTCGTATTATCTAGGACGATTGTGCTTGTATCAATATTTTCAAAGATTCACGGTTTTCCCAAAATTCCAGGAAATCCGAAATACCCATTCTCAATTCAAACTGTTACTACGTCAACAATTTTCAACACATTCCAAAAATCCCAACACCAACCCATTCGTATTATCTAGGACGATTGTGCTTGTATCAATATTTTCAAAGATTCACGTTTTTTCTGAAATTCCAGGAAATCCGAAATACCCATTCTCAATTCAAACTGTTACTACGTCAACATTTTTCAACCCATTCTAAAAATCCCAACACCAACTCATTCATATTATCTAGGACAATTGTGCTTGTATCAAAATTTTCAAAAATGTACGGTTTTCCTGGAAATCCGAAATACCCATTCTCAATTCAAACTGTTACTACGTCCACAATTTTCAACACATTTAAAAAATTCCAACACCAACCCATTTATATGATCTAGGACAATTGTGCTAGTATCAACATTTTCAAAGATTCACGGTTTTCCCTAAATTCCAGGAAATCCGAAATACCCATTCTCAATTCAATCTGTAACTACGTCAACATTTTTCAACACATTCTAAAAATCCCAACACCAACTCATTCATATTATCTAGGACAATTGTGCTACTATTAGCATTTTCAAAGATTCACGTTTTTTCTGAAATTCCAGGAAATCCGAAATACCCATTCTCAATTCAAACTGTTACTACGTCAACATTTTTCAACCCATTCCAAAAATCCCAACACCGACCCATCTATGTCATCTAGGAAAAGTGTGCTAGTATATTTCACAATATTATGTCAGACCCACTCGACACCGAGGATGTCGTTGTGGCTTGTACAGCCCTTTGAGACACTTGTGATTTAGGGCTATATAAATAAACATTGATTGATTGATTGATTGAGTATCAATATTTTCAAAAATGTACGGTTTTCCTGGAAATCCGAAATACCCATTCTCAATTCAAACTGTTGCTACGTCAACAATTTTCAACACATTCCAAAAATTCCAACACCAACTCATTCATATTATCTAGGACAATTGTGCTAGTATCAATATTTTCAAAGATTCACGGTTTTCCCCAAATTCCAGGAAATCCGAAATACCCATTCTCAATTCAAACTGTTACTACGTCAACATTTTTCAACCCATTCCAAAAATCCCAACACCAACCCATCTATATCATCTAGGACAATTGTGCTAATATCAATATTTTCAAAGATTCACGGTTTTCCCGAAATTTCCAGGAAATGGACATATTCATATTCCCTATATTCTCACAACTTTGCGCCATATTTAAACCTGATTCCGACCTTTCAACCATCCACCCACGCTACTCTTCCCATACATCGAAAGCAAAACATGTTGTCCCTTTCCCAAAATGCACCGTTTTCCTGGAATTTTTCTCCCCATTGACAAGGAATGGGCTTTATCCCTAGAATACCCAGAATTCACCATTTTCAGGGTCATTTTGCTCACTAAAAATGAATGAGCCAATTTTCAAACATGCACAATTCCCACATTTCTCAGCTGATTTGAACCGTCCACACACTCCACTCACCTTGGACAATCAAAATACCAAACTTCAAATTCAAACAAATTCCAGGAATTACCAGAATTCCAAAGCTCTATTTTCACGTCTTCCTGGAAAATTGTCACAGTCCACATTTTTCAACTATTTTTGACCATTCCACCTTCAAAACATCCCTCTTAATTGGGGCAACAAATGTTTTTTTTTTTTTTCTGTACAAATTCCCGGTTTCCCCGAAAATTCCAGGAAATCTGAAAAACAGATTCTCAATTCAAACTGTTACTACGTCAACATTTTTCAACCCATTCTAAAAATCCCAACACAAACTCATTCATATCATCTAGGAAAATTGTGCTAGTATCAATATTTTCAAAAATGTACGGTTTTCCTGGAAATCCAAAATACCCATTCTCAATTCAAACTGTTACTACGTCAACATTTTTCAACCCATTCCAAAAATCCCAACACCAACCCATCTATATCATCTAGGACAATTGTGCTAGTATCAATATTTTCAAAAATTTACGGTTTTCCTGGAAATCCGAAATACCCATTCTCAATTCAAACTGTTACTATGTCAACAATTTTCAACCCATTCCAAAAATTCCGACACCAACCCATTCATATTATATAGGACAATTGTGCTAGTATCAACATTTTCAAAGATTCACGGTTTTCCCAAAATTCCATGATATCCGAAATACCCATTCTCAATTCAAACTGTTACTACGTCAACATTTTTCAACCCATTCCAAAAATCCCAACCCCAACCCATCCATGTCATCTAGGACAATTGTGCTAGTATCAATATTTTCAAAGATTCACAGTTTTCCCAAAATTCCAGGAAATCCGAAATACCCATTCTCAATTAAAACTGTTACTTCGTCAACATTTTTCAACCCATTCCAAAAATCCCAACACCAACCCATCTATATCATCTAGGACAATTGTGCTAGTATCAATATTTTCAAAAATGTACGGTTTTCCTGGAAATCTGAAATACCCATTCTCAATTCAAACTGTTACTATGTCAACAATTTTCAACCCATTCCAAAAATTCCGACACCAACCCATTCATATTATATAGGACAATTGTGCTAGTATCAACATTTTCAAAGATTCACGGTTTTCCCAAAATTCCAGGATATCTGAAATACCCATTCTCAATTCAAACTGTTACTACGTCAACATTTTTCAACCCATTCCAAAAATCCCAACACCAACCCATCCATGTCAGCTAGGACAATTGTGCTAGTATCAATATTTTCAAAGATTCACGGTTTTCCCAAAATTCCAGGAAATCCGAAATACCCATTCTCAATTCAAACTGATACTACGTCAACATTTTTCAACCCATTCCAAAAATCCCAACACCAACCCATCTATATCATCTAGGACAATTGTGCTAGTATCAATATTTTCAAAAATGTACGGTTTTCCTGGAAATCCGAAATACCCATTCTCAATTCAATCTGTAACTACGTCAACATTTTTCAACCCATTCTAAAAATCCCAACACCAACTCTTTCATATTATCTAGGACAACTGTGCTACTATTAGCATTTTCAAAGATTCACGTTTTTTCTGAAATTCCAGGAAATCCGAAATACCCATTCTCAATTCAAACTGTTACTACGTCAACAATTTTCAACACATTCCAAAAATCCCAACACCAACCCTTTCGTATCATCTAGGACGATTGTGCTAGTATCAATATTTTCAAAGATTCACGGTTTCCCCGAAATTTCCAGGAAATGGACATATTCATATTCCCTATATTCTCACAATTTTGCGGCATATTTAAACCTGATTCCGAGCACCGTTACCTTGGTGACAAAGTCCTGGTACCCCGGGTAGTAGGTGGTGACGATGGAGAAGATGTACCAGTCGTATTCCTCCATGATGTTGAGCATGACCGACGCCTGCTGCTCGATGGAGGGGCCGAACTGGAAGAACATGGAGTCGTCATCCTGCAAAGGACATGAAGACACGGGGTGAGAGAATTCCAACAACTGCAGGATCCGTTAAACGGGCGCTGTCATTTTGAAACAAACCCGCTGATATCCACACTAAAATCCATTCTGACAGAATGCCGATTCTTTTTCATCTTGATCATAAATCCATTCATAAATTTCAAAAATCTAAAAAAAACAAGTAAAAAAATGTCAACATTTGTATTTTTATTTTTTATTATAGTCATTTTTTAAATTACATTTTTCGGACTTTCTAAATTGAATCATAGATTTCAAAAACCTAAAAATAATTATTTTTACTGTATTTAATTATTTTTTACTGTATTTCCTTATTTTTTACTGTATTTCTTTTTTTTTTTAACTGTATTTCATTTTTTTTAATCATGTGTTTTTTACACATCTTTTATTTCAATGGGTGAAGTTGTTTTGAGACACAAGTGTTTTGAGTTAAGAGCGCTTTCACCGAACCAGTTAGGCGTGTAAGTTGAGGTACTACTGTATTTATTATTTTTACAGTATTTAATTATTTTTTTATGTTTTTTTTTTTAATTGTTGTTTTTTTACACATCTTTTATTTCAATGGGTGAAGTTGTCTTGAGATACAAGTGTTTTGAGTTAAAAGTGCTGTCACAGAACCAATTGCGCTTGAAGTACTACTGTATTTATTTATTTTTTACTGAATTTAATTATTTATACTGTATTTCATTTTTTGCTGTATTTCATTATTTTTTACTGTATTTCATTTTTTAATTTTTAATTTTACTATATTTCATTATTTTTTTTAAAGTTTTTTTTAATCATGTGTTTTTCACACACCTTTTATTTCAGTGGGTGAAGTTGTTTTAAGATACAAGTGTTTTGAGTTAAGAGCGCTTTCACCAACCGTGTAAGTTGAGAAACTAATGTATTTATTATTTTTACAGTATTTAATTTTTTTTTATGTTGTTTTTTTATTTTTTATTATGTTTGTTTTTTTACACATCTTTTATTTCAATGGGTGAAGTTGTCTTGAGATACAAGTGTTTTGAGTTAAAAGCGCTGCCACAGAACCAATTGTGCTCTTAAATTGAAGTACTACTATATTTAATTATTTTTTGTACTGTATTTAATTATTTTGTACTGTATTTAATTATTTTGTACTGTATTTAATTATTTGTTTTACTGTATTTAATCATTTTTTACTGTATTTAATTATTTTTACTGTATTTAATTTTTGCTTGCTGTATTTCCTTATATTTTACTGTATTTAATAATTTTATTTTTTTACTGTATTTAATTTTTTTTAAACGTTTTTTTAATCATGTTTTTCACACATCTTTTATTTCAATGGGTGAAGTTGTTTTGAGACACAAGTGTTTTGAGTTAAGAGCGCTTTCACCGAACCAGTTAGGCGTGTAAGTTGAGGTACTACTGTATTTATTATTTTTACAGTATTTAATTATTTTTTTATGTTGTTTTTTTTAATCATATGTTTGTTTTTTTACACATCTTTTATTTCAATGGGTGAAGTTGTCTTGAGATACAAGTGTTTTGAGTTAAATGCGCTGTCACAGAACCAATTGCGCTCGTAAAATTAAGTACTACTGTATTTAATTATTTTTTTTACTGTATTTAATTATTTTGTATTGTATTTAATTATTTTTACTGTATTTAATTATTTTTACTGTATTTCCTTATTTTTTACCATATTTAATTTTTTTACTGTATTTCATTATTTTTTAATGTTTTTTTTAATCATGTGTTTTTTACAATTTTTTTTATTTCAATGGGTGAAGTTGTCTTGAGATACAAGTGTTTTGAGTTAAAAGCGCTTCCACAGAACCGTAAATTGGAGTACTACTGTATTTAATTTTGTTTTACAGTATTTAATAATTTTTTTACTGTATTTATAATATTTTCTTAATGTTTTTTTTAAATTATATACATGTGTAAAGTAAATCTGTACATCAGCAATATGATTCTTCTGAGTGGCTGGACAAAACATTACATAAAATAAATAAATAAAAATAAAAATAAATACATGTAAAACTTAGTTGTTTGTAAAAAAAAATAAACATGAATATTTAAATCTTAGTTGTTTGTAAAAAAAA
>NC_084755.1:37557260-37564760 GCF_033978785.1 Entelurus aequoreus | reverse complement strand
CAGTAAGTGCAAAAAGAAATAGTCCCTCATCCAATTTTCTCTGGAATATGCACACACACACACACACACACACACACACACACACACACACACACACACACACACACACACACACACACACACACACACACACACACACACACACACACACACACACACACACACACACACACACACACACACACACACACACCTTCTTGAGACCTCCGAAAAATGCCTACCTCTTTAGGACCAACCTTTCTAGATATATAAAGATGTGTATTTACAACATTAATAATATATAAAAAAAACTATGTAAAAATAAAAAAGCTTGTTTCACAAGAAAACGACCCCAAAGAGGGACAAGCAGTAGAAAATGAATGGATGGAACTTAGAATTTTGGCAGTATTATAACAAATTTCGTAATTTTACTCAACGCAAGTCAAAATTTTGCAAGAAAAACATTTGTGCAATATTATGACAAAAGTTGGAATTTTACTCAATGACAGTCGCAATTTTACAGCAAAAGCTTAAAATTTTGGCAATTTTATGAAAAGAGTCGTAATTTTACGCGACAAAAGTCACAATTTTATAAGAAAACTTTAAAATGTTGGCAACATAATAATAATAATAATAATAATCAGAATTTTACTTGAACGAAAGTTTTACAAGAACAAAAAAAAAATAGGCAATATTGTGATAAAAGTCAGAATTTTATGTAACAAATGTCACCATTTTGCAGTAAAAAGTAATAATTTTACAAGAAAATACTGCAATATTACAGAAACAGAAAGAACATGAGAAATTGTTCCCAATTTTAAAAGAAAAAAGTCGAAACATTGTGAGAAAAAGATTGCTCTTAGTTCAATATATATATATATTATATATATATATATATATATATATATATATATATATATATATATATATATATATATATATATATATATATATATATATATATATATATATATATATATATATATATATATATATATATTTTACTTCAAATTATTACAGTATGTCTCTATATACATATTTATTCATTTTTTAAAATTTATTTTGGCCAAAGGGGGCTCATTTCAATTTTAACACAAACTTGTTATTTCATATGTTGACCGGAGGGGGAGCACTTTTAAAAGCGACACACGGTCAATTTAAAAAAATACAGGGTTTTCTTAATTTTAATTTTTATTAACTAGAATTGACAAAGTATAATTATTCATGCTAAAATCAAGACTTTATTTTGAGTTAATGACAGCTAAAACCCGCCGCAACTCCAAAAGGGACAAGCAGTAGAAAATGGATGGATGGAACTTAGAATTTTGGCAGTATTATAACAAATTTCGTAATTTTACTCAACGCAAGTCAAAATTTTACAAGAAAAACATTTGTGCAATATTGTGACAAAAGTTGGAATTTTACTCAATGACAGTCGCAATTTTACAGCAAAAGCTTAAAGTTTTGGCAATTTTATGAAAAGAGTCGTAATTTTACTCGACAAAAGTCACAATTTTATAAGAAAACTTTAAAATGTTGGCAATATTATAATAATAATAATAATAATCGGAATTTTACTTGAACGAAAGTTTTACAACTTTATAAGAAAAAAGTCGACACATTGTGAGAAAAAGATTGCTTTTAGTTCAATATATATATATATTATTTATTTAAAAAAAAAAATTTTTTTTTACTATGTAAAAAACTATGTAAATATAAAAAAGCTTGTTGTGAAAAATTAGTTGGCTTTTCACAAGAAAAAGGTCACAATTTCACAAGAAAACGACCCCAAAGAGGGACAAGCAGTAGAAAATGGATGGATGGAACTTAGAATTTTGGCAGTATTATAACAAATTTCGTAATTTTACTCAACGCAAGTCAAAATTTTACAAGAAAAACATTTGTGTAATATTGTGACAAAAGTTGGAATTTTACTCAATGACAGTCGCAATTTTACAGCAAAAGCTTAAAGTTTTGGCAATTTTATGAAAAGAGTCGTAATTTTACTCGACAAAAGTCACAATTTTATAAGAAAACTTTAAAATGTCGGCAATATTATAATAATAATAATGATAATCGGAATTTTACTTGAACGAAAGTTTTACAATTTTATAAGAAAAAAGTCGACACATTGTGAGAAAAAGATTGCTTTTAGTTCAACATATATATATATACATATATATATATATATATAATTTTTTTTTTTTATTATTTTTTTTTTTTACTATGTAAAAAACTATGTAAATATAAAAAAGCTTGTTGTGAAAAAGTAGTTGGTTTTTCACAAGAAAAAGGTCACAATTTCACAAGAAAACGACCCCAAAGAGGGACAAGCAGTAGAAAATGGATGGGTGGAACATAGAATTTTGGCAGTATTATAACAAATTTCGTAATTTTACTCAACGCAAGTCAAAATTTTACAAGAAAAACATCCGTGCAATATTGTGACAAAAGTTGGAATTTTACTCAATGACAGTCGCAATTTTACAGCAAAAGCTTAAAATTTTGGCAATTTTATGAAAAGAGTCGTAATTTTACTCGACAAAAGTCACAATTTTATAAGAAAACTTTAAAATGTTGGCAACATAATAATAATAATAATAATCGGAATTTTACTTGAACGAAAGTTTTACAAGAACAAAAAAAAATAGGCAATATTGTGATAAAAGTCAGAATTTTATGTAACAAATGTCACCATTTTGCAGTAAAAAGTAATAATTTTACAAGAAAATACTGCAATATTACAGAAACAGAAAGAACATGAGAAATTGTTCCCAATTTTATAAGAAAAAAGTCGACACATTGTGAAAAAAAGATTGCTTTTAGTTCAATATATATATATATATATATATATATATATATATATATATATATATATATATATATATATATATTTATATATATATATATATATATATATATATATATATATATATATATATATATATATATATATATATATATATATATATATATATATATATATTTTTTTATTTATTTATTTTTTTACTTCAAATTATTACAGTATGTCTCTATATACATATTTATTCATTTTTTAAAATTAATTTTGGCCAAAGGGGGCTCATTTAAATTTTTAACACACACTTGTTATTTCATATGTTGACCAGAGGGGGAGCACTTTTAAAAGCAACACACAGTCAATTTAAAAAAATACAGGGTTTTCTTAATTTTAATTTTTATTAACTAGAATTGACAAAATATAATTATTCATGCTAAAATCAAGACTTTATTTTGAGTTAATGACAGCTAAAACCCGCCGCAACTCCAAAAGGGACAAGCGGTAGAAAATGGATGGACTGAAAGTAAGTAAATAGCTCTTAAAACTAGGGAAATTTCTAGAAATAAAATTGGAAATCAATGTATTCTAATGGGAGAAGTTGCTTTGAGATAAAAGTGTTCAACTTCCAAATGGAGCTACGACTGTCTTTAATTCCAAGGTTTTTCTTTAATAGAATTTGAGTTCTTTTTTTTTCTGTTCTCTGAAGAGGAAACGCCAAAAATGTGGCGTGCAAAGTGGAAGAAAAGACTAAAAAAACCAAAAAAACACGAGATGATCGCTGCGAGGTTTTGGACCGCGCATACTTCTGCGCGGCTCCTTTGAACCGGAGCGGGGGGCCGGCGGGGCCCGTCACGCTGGCACCGACTCCGTCTGACGGATGGGCCGGTCGGAGACGGAGAGGAGGAAGACGGAGAGGAGGAAGACGGAGGAAGACGGAGAGGAGGAGGAGGAGGAGGAGGAGGAGGTTGGAGGGTTGACTGCGAGAACATCTGGCCTTCCCTTGCGTGGACTCCATTTTCCAGACAGTCAGCGGGGGATAAAAGTGCCACGGGCGCACAACTGCTCCTTCATCTAGCCTGCGTGTGCATGAGTGACGTATTGATGACTTCCACGTGTGCATGAGTGCCGTATTGATGACTGCACATGTGCATGAGTGACGTATTGATGACTTGCGCGTGTGCATGATTGACGTATTGATGACTTGCGCATGTGCATGAGTGCCGTATTGATGACTTGCACGTGTGCATGAGTGACGTATTGATGACTTGCGCGTGTGCATGAGTGACATGTTGATGACTTGCGCGTGTGCATGAGTGCCGTATTGATGACTTGCGCGTGTGCATGAGTGACGTATCGATGACTTGCGCGTGTGCATGAGTGACGTATTGATGACTTGCACGTGTGCATGAGTGTCGTATTGATGACTTGCACGTGTGCATGAGTGACGTATTGATGACTTGCGCGTGTGCATGAGTGACGTATTGATGACTTGCACGTGTGCATGAACGACGTATTGATGACTTGCGCGTGTGCATGAGTGACGTATTGATGACTTGCGCGTGTGCATGAGTGCCGTATTGATGACTTGCGCGTGTGCATGAATGACGTATTGATGACTTGCGCGTGTGCATGAGTGCCGTATTGATGACTTGCGCGTGTGCATGAATGACGTATTGATGACTTGCGCGTGTGCATGAGTGACGTATTGATGACTTGCGCGTGTGCATGAGTGACGTATTGATGACTCGCACGTGTGCATGAGTGCCGTATTGATGACTTGCACGTGTGCGTGAGTGACGTATTGATGACTTGCGCGTGTGCATGAGTGACATGTTGATGACTTGCGCGTGTGCATGAGTGCCGTATTGATGACTTGCGCGTGTGCATGAGTGACGTATCGATGACTTGCGCGTGTGCATGAGTGACGTATTGATGACTTGCACGTGTGCATGAGTGTCGTATTGATGACTTGCACGTGTGCATGAGTGACGTATTGATGACTTGCATGTGTGCATGAGTGACGTATTGATGACTTGCACGTGTGCATGAGTGACGTATTGATGACTTGCGCGTGTGCATGAGTGCCGTATTGATGACTGCACATGTGCATGAGTGACGTATTGATGACTTGCACGTGTGCATGAATGACGTATTGATGACTTGCACATGTGCATGAATGACGTATTGATGACTTGCACGTGTGCATGAGTGCCGTATTGATGACTTGCACGTGTGCATGAGTGACATATTGATGACTTGCATGTGTGCATGAGTGACATATTGATGACCTGCGCGTGTGCATGAGTGACGTATTGATGACTTGCGCGTGTGCATGAGTGACGTATTGATGACTTGCACGTGTGCATGAATGACGTATTGATGACTTACGCGTGTGCATGAGTGACGTATTGATGACTTGCACGTGTGCATGAGTGCCGTATTGATGACTTGCACGTGTGCATGAGTGCCGTATTGATGACTGCACGTGTGCATGAGTGACGTATTGATGACTTGCGCGTGTGCATGAGTGACGTATTGATGACTTGCGCGTGTGCATGAGTGACGTATTGATGACTTGCACGTGTGCATGAATGACGTATTGATGACTTACACGTGTGCATGAGTGACGTATTGATGACTTGCACGTGTGCATGAGTGCCGTATTGATGACTTGCACGTGTGCATGAGTGCCGTATTGATGACTTGCACGTGTGCATGAGTGTCGTATTGATGACTTGCGCGTGTGCATGAGTGACGTATTGATGACTTGCGCGTGTGCATGAGTGACGTATTGATGACTGCACGTGTGCATGAGTGACGTATTGATGACTTGCAGGTGTGCAGGTATTATCTCCACCTCCACTCAACTCCTCCTCTTTCCTGCCAGCTCCTCGTGTCTTATCGGCCGCGTCCTTCCTCATCACGGGAGCCTCACTATCTTTAATCAAACACAGGCACGCTTAATTAGCGCCCACATTTATCACGCCATCTCCTAATTAACACTGACCCCGTTTTTCAGCACTTTTTCCCAACCTGCGTTCAAATTATCGCCTCGTCAGGGTTTCCGTGGCGGCAGCGACTACGGTAGGAACGGGTATCGTTCACACTTGAACCGATACAATGCCGATTCCCCGGCGCCTGGGAATTGATAAACAAACACACCATTAAAAAGGCTTATTGAATAAATCAGAAGTTGCAAACCTGCGTTCCGGGCCAGAACGTAGTTTCCTGTTTCGTACAGTAAGCCAAACTCGTATCAAGCTCTACTTCTCTCTTGTTTTCTCTCCTTCCGTGTTCATTTTGTCTCGTGTCGTCCCAGCAGCATTTCCTCCGTTCCCGCGTTACGAGGTGTGTGTCTCGTCTCCCCGTATTCCCTCTGGTTCCCTGGCTGCCTCTTGGATCTCGACCTCTTACATTTTGTCCATTTTAGTTAAAAAAGATGTAAACTTTTACAAAACACTGTATTTTTCGGACCACAATATAAGACACACCCACTAAACATTAGCATAAAAAATATTTTTCCATATATTAGCCGCACCAGACTGAATAATCATATTTTGTCTATTCTGGTTAAAACATTTTAAAATTGAGAAAACACTGTATTTTTCGGGCTATCGAGCGCACCACAATATAAGACGCACCCACTAAATTTTAGAATATTTCCCCCCCCCCCACATATTAGCCGCACCGGACTATGAATAATTATATTTTGTCTATTTTAGTTTAAAAAAATAAAATTGAGAAAACACTATTTTTCGGACTATAGAGCGCACCACAATATAAGACGCACCCGCTAAATTTTAGAAAAATGTTTACCCCCCATATATTAGCCGCACCAGACTATGAATAATTATATTTTGTCTATTTTAGTTTTAAAAAAATAAAATTGAGAAAACACTGTATTTTTCGGACTATAGAGCTCACTACAATATAAGACACACCCACTAAACATTAGAAGAAAAAATATTTTTCCATATATTAGCCGCACCAGACTATGAATAATCATATTTTGTCTATTTTAGTTAAAACATTTTAAAATTGAGAAAACACTGTATTTTTCGGGCTATATAGCGCACCACAATATAAGACGCACCCACTAAATTTTAGAATATTTTCCCCCCCCATATATTAGCCGCACCAGACTATGAATAATTATATTTTGTCTATTTTAGTTTTAAAAAAATAAAATCGAGAAAACACTGTATTTTTCGGACTATAGAGCGCACCACAATATAAGACGCACCTGCTAAATTTTAGAATATTTTCCCCCCATTTATTAGCAGCACCAGACTATGAATAATTATATTTTGTCTATTTTAGTTTAAAAAAAATTAAATTGAGAAAACACTGTATTTTTCGGACTAAAGAGCGCGCCACAATATAAGACACACCCACTAAACATTAGAAGAAAAAATATTTTTCCATATATTAGCCGCACCAGACTATGAATAATCATATTTTGTCTACTCTAGTTAAAACATTTTAAAATTGAGAAAACACTGTGTTTTTCGGGCTATAGAGCGCACCACAATATAAGACGCACCCATTAAATTTTAGAATATTTTTTTTCCCCCATATATTAGCCTCACCGGACTATGAATAATTATATTTTGTCTATTTTAGTTTAAAAAAAAAAATTGAGAAAACACTATTTTTCGGACTATAGAGCACACCACAATATAAGACGCACCCACTAAATTTTAGAATATTTTTTCCCCCCA
>NC_084755.1:37537260-37552260 GCF_033978785.1 Entelurus aequoreus | reverse complement strand
ATATATATATATATATATATATATATTGTTATATAGTATATTATACTGCAGTGAGCGAACACGTCCAAAATATGGGCAAATATGCATGAAAACATTCCTACTAACATCACACATGGGACGCTTTCGTAAGTATGAATTGTTTTAGTTGTATTTTATAACTTACAAACGTTGCTTGTAGTGATGATTGAAGAATCCATGCGAGTAGAAACGCTGTGGACGGCTCGAACAGTGTTTTTTAACCTTTTTTTTCAGCCCAGGCCCTTTTTTTTTTTAAATTTAAAAAGGATCGTCACCACTTTGTCAACAAATGCCTGAGCAAATTGTTTAAGAACAACATTTCTCAACCAGCTATTGCAAGGAATTTAGGGATTTCACCATCTACGCTCCGTAATATCAAAAGGTTCAGAGGATCTGGAGAAATCACTGCACGTAAGCGGCAAGGCTGAAAACCAACATTGAATGCCCGTGACCTTTGATTCCTCAGGCGGTACTGCATCAAAAAGGCGACATCAGTGTGTAAAGGATATCACCACATGGGCTCAGGAACACTTCAGAAAACCACTGTCAGTAACTACAGTTGGTCGCTACGTCTGTAAGTGCAAGTTAAAGCTCTACTATGCAAAGCCAAAGCCATTGTGGAGGGGGGCGTGGTCTGCGGGCCTGCCGCGGAGCGGGGTGTGTAAGGACCGGCCTGGAAGACAGCGGCAGGTGAGTAGATTGCCCAGCTGGGGCTTGTTATCTAATCACCTGTCGCCCTTATTAGCAGCAGCCGGTGACGAGACACGGGGGTTGGAGTTGGAATGGGAGTTGGAGCGAGAGAGAGAGACACGCCGAGAGAAAAGACTCCAAACAAGTCGCAGAGCATTGTGCTGTCGTGGCTGTGCACAAATAAAAACAATTGTCAAACCTGACTACCGGGCTCACAAGAGGATCTGTCGTGATCAGGGGAACCCACGGGAGGGCGACTTCCACAGCCATTTATCAACAACACCCAGAAACGCCGCTGACTTCGCTGGCCATAGCACAAACGATAACACACTTTTTCAGCGTCTCTGTCAGTGTTTTATGAACACTATTTGTTGAATACAAAACATAAGGGCCGTTAGCGAAGAAAAATTAACAAATTAGCCGCACCGTGTTATAAACCACAGGGTTCAAAGCGTGGGAAAAAAAACGTGTATTTTTTATGTTATTTTTAGTGAAAATTGAAGCGCAAGTCACACACACTCCCAGAATAATCGGGAGTGCTAAGCCACCATGTCACGGCTGTTTTAAGCTGCGTCTCGAGCGCGCGCGTTTAACCTCGCCGACGCTTCCCAGACGCGGAGCATGGACCTAAGCCGTTCCCGCCAGGGCGGGAAAGGAACAAGTGGCGAGCGAGCGCAAGAGAAGAGGAACGGAGTTGCGAGTGCGCCTGGCGTGTGCTTTTCCTGGCAGCGCAATAAATGCCGCTCCTCAGTCACTGTCAGCGGCGAGACCACCCTCCATATCTCGCCTCCTCACCCCGCCACTTGGCCTCCTCACCCCGCCACTTCCGGCCCAGGCGTATCTCTGAGCATGTCACGCCTACGTTCTCCCGCCTCGGGGATGAGCCCGAGTGCGGCGAGAGCCTCTGATCCCCGACGCCAGGTGCACGGCGGGAGCGGCTCCAGCGCGGATAAAGCAAATGTATTCGCAGGAATTAAGCGAGAAAATAAATCAAAGGGTAGTACGTGTAGGGAGAGGGGCTTAATTACTTGTGCAGACCACCCTGGATGCACCATCCCTTCCGTTCACTGGCAAGAGAATTATCATTTTTGATTACTAACATTTTCTATAGTGGGATTTTTTTTATTTAAAAAGGTTGAAAAACAGCCGTCCATAGCGTTTCTACTCGCATGGGTTCTTCGTTCATCACAAAATACAGTGTTTTGTTTATTTATTTTTAATTTTATTTTAACATTTTTAAACAAGAATTGACAAAATATTATTATTTATAGTCTGGTGCGGCTAATATATGGAAAAATAATATTTTTTTCTAAAATGTAGTGGGTGCGTCTTATATTGTGGTGCGCTCTATAGTTCGAAAAATACAGTGTTTTCTCAATCTTAATTTTTTTAAAAAAACTAAAATAGACCAAATATAATTATTCGTAGTCTGGTGCGACTAATATATGGAAAAATAATAATTTTTTTCTAAAATGTAGTGGATGCGTCTTATATTGTGGTGCGCTCTATAGTCGGAAAAATACAGTGTTTTCTCAATTTTAAAATGTTTAACTAGAATAGACTAAATATAATTATTCGTAGTCTGGTCGAACTAATATATAGAAAATTATTTGTTCTTCTAAAATTTTGTGAGTGCGTCTTATATTGTGGTGTGCTCTGTAGTCCGAAAAATACAGTGTTTTTTTTATTTTCTATTTTTTTATTTGAACCTTTTTAAACAAGAATTGACAAAATATGATTATTCATAGTCTGGTGCGGCTAATATATGGAAAAATAATAATTTTTTTCTAAAATGTAGTGGGTGTGTCTTACATTGTGGTGTGCTCTATAGTTCGAAAAATACAGTGTTTTCTCAATCTTAATTTAAAAAAAACAACTAAAATAGACCAAATATAATTATTCGTAGTCTGGTGCGACTAATATATGGAAGAAATATTTTTTCTTCTAAAATTTAGTGGATGCGTCTTATATTGTGGTGCGCTCTATAGTCGGAAAAATACAGTGTTTTCTCAATTTTAAAATGTTTTTCTAGAATAGACTAAATATAATTATTCGTAGTCTGGTCGAACTAATATATAGAAAATTATTTGTTCTTCTATAATTTTGTGAGTACGTCTTATATTGTGGTGTGCTCTGTAGTCCGAAAAATACAGTGTTTTTTTTATTTTCTATTTTTTTATTTTAACATTTTTAAACAAGAATTGACAAAATATGATTATTCATAGTCTGGTGCGACTAATATATGGAAAAATAATATATTTTTATCAAATGTAGTGGGTGCGTCTTAGATTGTGGTATTCTATATAGTTCTAAAAATACAGTGTTTTCTCACTTTTGAATTTTTTTTAGTCAGAATAGAGAAAAAATATAATTATTCATGCTGAAATTAAGATTTCATTTAAAGTTAATGACTGAAAATAGGTAAATAGCTATTAAAACTAGGGACATTTGTAGAAATAATCCCTCATAAAACTAGCGAAATTTCTATAAATAACATTTGAGCAAAGCAAATGTTTTAGCAGGAATTAAGTGAGAAAATAAATCATTGGGTAGTACGTGTAGGGAGAGGGGCTTGATTACTCATGCAGACCACCCTGGATGCACCATCCCTTCCGTTCACTGGCAAGAAAATTATCATTTTTGATTACTAACATTTTCTATAGTGGGATTTTTTTAATTTAAAAAGGTTGAAAAACAGCCGTCCATAGCGTTCTACTCGCATGGGTTCTTCATTCATCACTCTGAGCAACGTTTGTAAGTTTTACAATATAACTAAAACTATTCTTACATACTAAACCGTCGCATGTGTGATGTCTGTAGGAGTGTTTTCATGCATATTTGTACGCGCTATCGTATTGTAATGAAGCTAGCATCGTTAGCATTAGCTAATATGCTAACACATTTAGTCTGTGTTAGCATTATTAACTTACAATGGCATTCTTTTTGTATTGTTTCAGTTTCACAAAAATTCCTCAGTAAATTCACTCAAACGTCACCGTGGAGTTATTGAGTCTGTTTCGCTGATTGGAGAGCTAGCTTGCGCAGCTAGTGGGTCCATGCCGACGACTTCTGTTTTGTTTGATCAGCCGTTTTACTGCCGCTTGGAAACAATTAAGGTGTATAAATTAACATTTACAAAATATTTCTGTGTAAATAACTAATTTCACAATGTATATAGTCCAATGTGGCTAATATATGGAAAAATATTTTTTCTTCTAAAATTTAGTGGGTGCATCTTATATTGTGGTGTGCTCTGTAGTCGGAAAAATACAGTGTTTTCTTAATTGTAAAATGTTTAACTAGAAAAGACTAAATATAATTATCCGTAGTCTCGTGCAACTAATATATAGGAAATATTTTTTTTTCTAAAATTTAGTGGGTGCGCCTTATATAGTGGTGCGCTCTATAGTCCGACAAAAACAGTGTTTTTTACATTTAAATTTTTTTTTAACTAGGATAGACAAAATATGATTATTCATAGTCTGGTCCGGCTAATATTTTGAAAAAAAAAAATTCTTCTAAAATTTAGTGGGTGCGTCTTATATTGTGGTGCGCTTTATAGTTCGAAAAATACAGTGTTTTCGCAATCTTAATTTAAAAAAAAACTAGAATAGACCAAATGTAATTATTCATAGTCTGTTGCGACTAATATATGGGAAATTATTTTTCTTCTAAAATTTAGTGGGTGCGTCTTATATTGTGGTGCGCTCTATAGTCCAAAAACACAGTGTTTTTTTGTTTTTTTTAAATTTTATTTTAACATTTTTAAACAAAAATTGACAAAATATGATTATTCATAGTCTGGTGCGACTAATATATGGAAAAATAATTACTTTTTCTAAAATGTAGTGGGTGCGTCTTATATTGTGGTGCTCTATATAGTTCTAAAAATACAGCGTTTTCTCACTTTTGATTTTTTTTTTGCCAGAATACACAAAACATTTAATTATTCATGCTGAAAATAAGATTTCCTTTAAAGTTAATGACTGAAAATAGGTAAATAGCTCTTAAAACTAGGGATATTTCTAGAAATAATAGCTCATAAAACTAGCGAAATTTCTAGAAATAACCTTTGAGCAAAGCAAATGTTTTCGCTGGAATTAAGCGAGAAAATAAATCACAGGGTAGTACGTGTAGGGAGAGGGGCTTGATTACTCGTGCAGACCACCCTGGATGCACCATCCCTTCCGTTCACTGGCAAGAAAATTATCATTTTTGATTACTAACATTTTCTGAAGTGGGATTTTTTTAATTTAAAAAGGTTGAAAAACAGCCGTCTATAGCGTTTCTACTCGCATGGATTCTTCGTTCATCACTCTGAGCAACGTTTGTAAGTTTTACAATATAACTAAAACAGTTCTTACTTACTAAACCGTCCCATGTGTGATGTCTGTAGGACATACGTGCTATCGTATTGTAATGAAGCTAGCATCGTTAGCATTAGCTAATATGCTAACACATTTAGTCTGTGTAAGCATTATTAACTTACAATGGCATTCTTTTTGTATTGTTTCAGTTTCACAAAAATTCCTCAGTAAATTCACTCTAACGTCACCGTGGAGTTATTGAGTATGTTTCGCTGATTGGAGAGCTAGCTTGCGCAGCTAGTGGGTCCATGCCGACGACTTCTGTTTTGTTTGATCAGCCGTTTTACTGCCGCTTGGAAACAATTAAGGTGTATAAATTAACATTTACAAAATATTTCTGTGTAATTAACTAATTTCACAATGTATATAGTCCAATGTGGCTAATATATTGAAAAATATTTTTTCTTCTAAAATTTAGTGGGTGCGTCTTATATTGTGGTGTGCTCTTTAGTCGGAGAAATACAGTGTTTTCTCAATTTTAAAATGTTTAACTAGAATAGACTAAATATAATTATTCGTAGTCTGGTGCAACTAATATATAGAAAATTATTTGTTCTTCTAAAATTTAGTGGGTGCGTCTTATATTGTGGTGCGCTCTTTAGTCCGAAATATAGTGTTTTTTCAATTTTATTTTTTTTTAAACTATAATAGACAAAATATGATTATTCATAGTCTAGTGCGGCTAATATATGGAAAATAATTTTTTCTTCTAAAATTTTGTGGGTGCGTCTTATATAGTGTTGCGCTCTATAGTCCGAAAAATACAGTGTTTTCTCAATCTTCATTAAAAAAAACAAACTAGAATAGACAAAATATGACTATTCAAAATTTGATGCGACTAATATATGGAAAAATGTTCTAAAATGTAGTGGGTGCGTCTTATATTGTGGTGCTCTATATAGTTCTAAATATATATATATATATATATATATATATATATATATATATATATATATATATATATATATATATATATATATATATATATATATTTATATGTAGATATACATGCATATATATATGTATGTATATGTACATATATATATATATATATATATATATATATATATACAGTATATATATATATATATATATATATATATATATATATATATATATATATATATATATATATATATATATATATATATACATATATATATACATGCACATATATGTATGTATATATACATATATATGTATATATACATATATAAATACGCAGTATATATATATATATATATATATATATATATATATATATATATATATATATATATATATATATATATATATATATATATATATATATATGTATATATACATATATATAAACATATATATATATATTTATATGTATATATACATATATATAAACATATATATATATTTATATACATATATAAATACGCAGTATATATATATATATATATATATATATATATATATATATATATATATATATATATATATGTTTATATACATATATAAATACGCAGTATATATATATATATATATATATATATATATATATATATATATATATATATATATATATACACATATATATATATATATATATATATATATACACATATATATATATATATATATATATATATATATATACACACATATATATATATATATATATATATATATATATATATATATATATATATATATATATATATATATATATATATATATATATATATATATATATATATATATATATATATATATATATATATACTGCGGCTTATAGTCCGATGTGGCTAATATATGGAAAAATAATGTTTCTTCTACAAGGTAGTGGGTGCGTCTTATATTGTGGTGCGCTCTATAGTCCAAAAAATACAGTGTTTTCTCAATTATAAATGTTTTTAACTCGAATAGACATTATATGATTATTTATAGTCTGGTGCGACTAATATTTGGACAAATATTTTTACTTCTAAAATTTAGTGGGTGCGTCTTAAATTGTGGTGCGCTCTTTAGTCTGAAAAATACAGTGTTTTCTCAGTTTTAACATTTTTTAGCTAGAATAGACAAAAAATACCATCATTTATGCTAAAATTAAGATTTTATTTAAAGTCAATGACTGAAAATAGGTAAATAGCTCTTAAAACTAGAGACATTTTGAGAAACAACATTTAAGCAAAGCAAATGTTTTCGCAGGAATGAAGCGGAAAATTAAATCACAAAGTAGTAGTGTGTGTGTGGGGGGGGGGGCTTAATTACTCGTGCAGACGACCCTGGATGCACCATCCCTTCCGTTCACTGGCAAGAAAATTTAGATTTTTTTGCTGTCTGCACATTGTCTGAAGAAGCGCTAAGACAATAAGACAGTGTGTACTTTCCTCCCCTCTCTCGCCTCACTGCTGATGCTTCATGAAACCTGCAGGCACACTCCTCTCCACCATCTCGCAGGATTCTCCTACAGTTGGTCGCTACATCTGTAAGGGCAAGTTAAAACTCTACTATGCAAAGCGAAAGCCATTTATCAACAACACCCAGAAACGCCGCCGTCTTCGCTGGGCCCGAGCTCATCTAAGATGGACTGATGCAAAGTGGAAAAGTGTTCTGCGGTCTGACGAGTCCACATTTTGAAATTGTTTTTGGAAACTGTGGACGTCGTGTCCTCCGGAACAAAGAGGAAAAGAACCATCCGGATTGTTATATGTGCAAAGTGAAAAAGTCAGCATGTGTGATGGTATGGGGGTGTATTAGTGCCCAAGACATGGGTAACTTACACACGTGTGAAGGTGCCTTTAAAGCTGAAAGGTACATACAGCTTTTGGAGCAACATATGTTAATGGACGCCCCTGCTTATTTCAGCAAGACAATGCTAAGCCACGCGTTACAACAGCGTGGCTTCATAGTAAAAGAGTGGACTGTTGAACAACTTAAGCTGTACATCAAGCAAGAATGGGAAATAATTCCACTTCAAAAATGTGTCTCCTCAGTTCCCAAACCTTTACTGAGTGTTGTTAAAAGGAAAGGCCATGTAACACACTGGTAAAAATGCCCCTCTGACAACTTTTTTGCAATGTGTTGCTGCCATTCAATTCTAAGTTAATGATTATTTGCAAAAAAAAGAAGAAGAAGTTTCTCAGTGTGAACATGAAATATCTTGTCTTTGCAGTCTATTCAATTGAATATAAGTTGAAAAGGATTTGCAAATCATTGTATTCTCTTTTTATTTACCATTTACACAACGTGCCGACTTCATTGGTGTTGTATATATATATATATATATATATATATATATATATATATATATATATATATATATATATATATATATATATATATATATATATATATATATATATATATATATATATATATATATATATATATATATATATATATATTACTGAGTGTTGTTAAAAGGAAAGGCCATGTAACAGTGGTAAAAATGCCCCAGTGACAATTTTTTTGCAATGTGTTGCTGCCATTAAATTCTAAGTTAATGATTATTTGCAAAAAAAAAAAGAAGTTTCTCAGTGTGAAAATGAAATATCTTGTCTTTGCAGTCTATTCAATTGAATATAAGTTGTAAAGGATTTGCAAATCATTGTATTCTCTTGTTATTTACTATTTACACAACGTGCCGACTTCATTGGTGTTGTATTTATAAATATATATATATATATATATATATATTACTGAGTGTTGTTAAAAGGAAAGGCCATGTAACACACTGGTAAAAATGCCCCAGTGACAACTTTTTTGCAATGTGTTGCTGCCATTCAATTCTAAGTTAATGATTATTTGCAAAAAAAAAAAGAAGTTCCTCAGAGTGAACATGAAATATCTTGTCTTTGCAGTCTATTCAATTGAATATAAGTTGTAAAGGATTTGCAAATCATTGTATTCTCTTGTTATTTACTATTTACACAACGTGCCGACTTCATTGGTGTTGTATATATATATATATATATATATATATATATATATATATTACTGAGTGTTGTTAAAAGGAAAGACCATGTAACAGTGGTAAAAATGCCCCAGTGACAATTTTTTTGCAATGTGTTGCTGCCATTTAATTCCAAGTTAATGATTATTTGCAAAAAAAAAGAAGTTTCTCAGTGTGAAAATGAAATATCTTGTCTTTGCAGTCTATTCAATTGAATATAAGTTGAAAAAGATTTGCAAATCATTGTATTCTCTTTTTATTTACTATTTACACAACGTGCCGACTTCATTGGTGTTGTATTTATAAATATATATATATATATATAAATATATATATATATATATATATATATATATATATATATATATATATATATATATATATATACATACATATATATATATATATATATATACATATATATATATATATATATATATATATATATATATATATATATATATATATATATATATATATATATATATATATATATATATATATATATATATATATATATATATATATATATATATATTACTGAGTGTTGTTAAAAGGAAAGGCCATGTAACACACTGGTAAAAATGCCCCAGTGACAATTTTTTTGCAATGTGTTGCTGCCATTTAATTCTAAGTTAATGATTATTTGCAAAAAAAAAGAAGTTTCTCAGTGTGAAAATGAAATAGCTTGTCTTTGCAGTCTATTCAATTGAATATAAGTTGAAAAAGATTTGCAAATCATTGTATTCTGTTTTTATTCACTATTTACACAACGTGCCGACTTCATTGGTGTTGTATTTATATATAAAATCTATAAATGGCCCTCTGAGTTTGATAGCCCGATGTGTACAGTAAGCGACGTGTTGTTTCATGGTTCCCTCTGTGGAATGTTGCACTTTTCTCTCATCCAGCTCATTTACAGCGTTCCGCTCTATTTTCCACACGGAGTGAGACGAGGGCGCACCCCGCCTTCCACGCCTCCCTCGCCGTGTGCGTGTTGCCGTGACAGACATCCTCTGTGGCTTCCAGAGCCTTTTTTTAAAAAAAAACACAACAATATCAAAATGGTCCATCCCGGGCGTCGGGCAAGGAGCGAGCTAAGGTTGGGCGGAAGGGAGAAGGAGGTTAAAGCGGGTGTTGCCAGTGAGTGGGTCGCATCCGGCGTGGTGCGTTTTACCCGAGATGTGGTAGTGACGCAACTGCAGCTTTTGTAGGGACACAAACGTTGACTTTAGGAACTAAAACACCATTTTAATTTGAAGGGAGCACGGAAAGGCACTTGTACTTCCAGTTTAAAGCACTAAACGGAAAGAAACACTGGAGACGTCCACCCCACAGCACATGCTGTGAGCAAACTGGTCCAAAAGATGGCACCGTAGCCCAAACAATAACACACCTATTCAGCGTCTCTGCTTGTGTTTAATGAAAACTATTTGTTGAAGACAAAATATTATGGCCGTTAGCCAAGAAGAATCCATAAATTAACCGCACTGTTTATAAGCCACAGGATTCAAAGCGTGGGGAAAAAGGAACGAAATTTGAAGAAATTATTCAAATAAGATATTTTGTTTTTTCCGATATAGAAAATCTTGTTTAAAGATTCTGAAACGTCCCAAGGATGCTTAATTTAGGAATTGTAAGGTGAATAATGATTGTAGGGCTGCAAGAACTAATCGATTAAATCGATTAAAATCGATTATAAAAATAGTTGGCGATTAATTTAGTCATCGATTTGTTGGATCTATGCTATGCGCATGCGCAGAGGCAATTTTTTTATTTTATTTTTTTTATTTAAAAAAAATAAATAATTATTTTATTTATTTTATTTATTTTATTTATTTATTGTATTTATTTAATTGTTTTTATTTTTTATAAACCTTTATTTATAAACTGCAACATGTACAAACAGCTGAGAAACAACAATCAAAATAAGTATGGTGCCAGTATGCTGTTTTTTTTCTCAATAAAATACTGGAAAGGATAGAAATGTAGTTTGTCTCTTTTATCCGATTATTAATCGATTAATCGAAGTAATAATCGACAGATTAATCGATTATCAAATTAATCGTTAGTTGCAGCCCTAAATGATTGTTTTCAGAATAATAACACTATTCTTTCTTAAAAATCCTGCTAAATTCTAGATTTAGATATACACTAGTTTGTAGAACTGTTCTCCTAAAATCTTGTCTGTTTATCTTTAATTTTGTCATCTCTTTTTTTGCAGTGCAGAAGTTTATAAAATAAGATTTTAAACTTTACTGGAGAAAGTTGATCTGAAATAATTAGGGATGTCCGATAATGGCTTTTTTGCCGATATCCGATATACCGATATTGTCCAACTCTTAATTACCGATACCGATATCAACCGATACCGATATATACAGTCGTGGAATTAACACATTATTATGCCTAATTTGGACAACCAGGTATGGTGAAGATAAGGTCCTTTTTAAAAAAAATAATAAAATAAAATAATATAAATACATTAAAAACATTTTCTTGAATAAAAAAGAAAGTAAAACAATATAAAAACAGTTACATAGAAACTAGTAATTAATGAAAATGAGTCAAATTACCAGCAGCGCGCACAATCATGTGTGCTTACGGACTGTATCCCTTGCAGACTGTATTGATATATATTGATATATAATGTAGGAACCAGAATATTAATAACAGAAAGAAACAACCCTTTTGTGTGAATGAGTGTGAATGGGGTAGGGAGGGTTTTTGGCTTGGTGCACTAATTTTAAGTGTATCTTGTGTTTTTACGTTGATTTAATTAAAAAAAAAAAAAAAAAAAAAAAAAGAAAATGATACTGATAATAAAAAAACGATACCGATAATTTCCGATATTACATTTTAAAGCATTTCTGATATTATCGGACATCTTTAGAAATAATCCCCAAAAAACACTCTGAACCTAAATTAAGCAAGGATCCACTTATCCAAAAATGCACTAGCTTGATGCTAACACAACTTTAAACTCCTTTTATTTGTTTGTAAATGTCTAAACAACCTCGCGCCAACATATCTCTCCGACCTCCTTCAGCCTTACTGCCCCACCCGATCCCTAAGATCAGCCGACCAGCTGCTACTGACGGTCCCGGACACAAGGCTGAAGCTTAGAGGTGACAGAGCTTTCGCCGCTGCTGCTCCCAAGCTCTGGAACGACCTACCTCTAAGTGTTAGACAGGCCTTCCTGTTTTTAAATCTCTCTTAAAAACATAATTTTATTCCATGGCTTTTAACACTGAGTGATACCCATCCTGCTGTGAACTTGTTTTTATGTTTTATTTATTTATTTTTTATCGTGTTCTGTTTGTGTTGTGTTGTGTTTGCTCGGTACTCGTATTATCTTTGAACCTGCCCATTGTACAGCACTTTGGCTACCCCTGTGGTACATTTTCAATGTGCTTTATAAATAAAGTTGATTTGATTTGATTTGACACACATTGGCTTTGCTATTGACGATATATATATATATATATATATATATATATATATATATATATATATATATATATATATATATATATATATATATATATATATATATATATATATATATATATATATATATATATATATATATATATATATACATGCATATATATGTATGTATATATACATATATACATTATTATTCATTATTATTATATATATATATATATATATTATATTATATTATATTATATTATATATATTATAATATATTATATATATATATATATTATATTATATTATATTATATATATATATATATATATATATATATATATATATATATATATATATATATATATATATATATATATATATATATATATATATATATATATATATATATATATATATATATATATATATATATATATATATATATATTATTCATTATTATTAACTTTGTAGGACACAACAATACCATAAAGCAAGATATAACAACTGGATCAGCTCAAATGTTGCAATAAAAATACGATTTTATCATCAAAAGTACCAAAAGAGAACTAGTATGGATTCCCAGGTAGCGGTAATCTGTAATCCAATCCCTAATTCATTTCCTCTGCCGGTTCTGTCCCCACTGTCCCATGTTGTAGCAAGTCCAGGACATTCCCATGCAGACTTATGAGTGATGGCCCATTTTGGACGCACTTGGTGCAATCAACATTAATGTACCCCATAAGGATTATTATTCAACAAGGCAGGCAGTTTTTACCCTTTGCTGGCCAGAAAGCTATAAAAACAAAAAAAAAGTATGAACCGTTAAGAGTACCTTGGAGAGGAAGTACCACTCACTGTACCGTAGATCATGTCACCTGTCAAGGTTACGTCGTGTACTGCGCTCATTTTGTAAACAAATGATGCGGCACGGTTAAAAAAAAAGGTATGCTACAACATCGAAGGCAAAAAAGCAGTGAAGTTGTCACGTTGTGTAAATGGTAAATAAAAAGAGAATACAACAAATCAACTTATATTCAATTGAATAGACTGCAAAGACAAGATATTTCATGTTTTTGTACAAATAATCATGAACTTGGAATTGAATGGCAGCAACACATTGCAAAAAAGGCATTTTTACCAGTGTGTTACATGGCCTTTCCTTTTAACAACACTCAGTAAAGGTTTGGGAACTGAGGAGACACATTTTTGAAGTGGAATTCTTTCCCATTCTTGCTTGATGTACAGCTTAAGTTGTTCAACAGTCTCCCTTCTCATATTTTAGCTTTCACACATTTTCAATGTCTGGACTACAAGCAGGCCAGTCTAGTACCCGCACTCTTTTACTATGAAGCCACGCTGTTGTAACATGTGGCTTTGCATTGTCCTGCTGAAATAAGCAGGGGCGTCCATGGCAACATATGTTGCTCCAAAAGCTGTGTGTACCTTTCAGCATTAATGGTGCCTTCACAGATGTGTAAGTTACCCATGTCTTGGGCACTAATACACCCCCATACCATCACACATGCTGGCTTTTACACTTTGCGCCTATACCAATCCGGATGGTTCTTTTCCTCTTTGGTCCGGAGGACACGACGTCCACAGTTTCAAAAAACAATTTGAAATGTGGACTCGTCAGACCACAGAACACTTTTCCACTTTGTATCAGTCCATCTTAGATGAGCTCGGGCCCAGCGAAGCCGACGGCGTTTCTGGGTGTTGTTGATAAACGGTTTTCGCCTTGCATAGGAGAGTTTTAACTTGCACTTACAGATGTAGCGACCGACTGTAGTTACTGACAGTGGGCTTCTGAAGTGTTCCTGAGCCCATGTGGTGATATCCTTTACACACTGATGTGGCTTGTTGATGCAGTACAGCCTGAGGGATGGAAGGTCACGGGCTTAGCTGCTTACGTGCAGTGATTTCTCCAGATTCTCTGAAGCCTTTGATGATATTACGGAGCGTAGATGGTGAAATCCCTAAATTCCTTGCAATAGCTGGTTGATAAAGGTTTTTCTTAAACCGTTCAACAATTTGTGCACGGATTTGTTGACAAAGTGGTCCCCGTCCTTGTTTGTTTCATGGAATCTACTTTTATACCCAATCATGGCACCCACCTGTTCCCAATTAGCCTGCACACCTGTGGGATGTTCCAAATAAGTGTTTGATGAGCATTCCTCAACTTTATCAGTATTTATTGCCACCTTTCCCAACTTCTTTGTCACGTGTTGCTGGCATCAAATTCTAAAGTTGATGATTATTTGCAACGAAAAAAAAAGTTTATCAGTTTGAACATCAAATATGTTGTCTTTGTAGCATATTCAACTGAATATGGGTTGAAAAGGATTTGCAAATCATTGTATTCCGTTTATATTTATATCTAACACAATTTCATATGGAAACGGGGTTTGTACAACTATTCAAACCCATTACAATGCATGATGGGAAAATGTAAAACACTCTCTCCACATTTATCCACTTTTGGCGCATCTTAGCTGCTTGATATTTCTGATTGATTACCAAACTTTAGGAAGGTAGTCACGGAAGTAAACAAGGTAGGAG
>NC_084755.1:37529760-37532260 GCF_033978785.1 Entelurus aequoreus | reverse complement strand
ATCCGTCCATCCATTTTCTACCGCTTGTCCCTTATGATTTGTTCAATGTTTTTTTCACCGGATTGTGTTACCTCCGATTGAACGTGCTTCCATGGCTGTCATAGCTTCTTGTCAACAAACGGGGTATTGTTTGGATGGCAAGTTTGTCGCCTCAATCGTTGATTTTCCGTTCAACATTGTTTTCACCGGATTGTGTTACCTGCGCCTAATAAAAAGATTGTACGTGCTTCCATGGCTGTCATATCTTTTTGTCAACAAACAGGGTATTGTTTGGATGGCATGTTTGTCGCCTCAACCCTTGATTTGTTGTTCAATATTGTTTTCACCGGATTGTGTTACCTCTGATTAATAAAGAGATTGAACGTGCTTCCATGGCTGTCATATCTTCTTGTCAACAAACGGGGTATTGTTTGGATGGCAAGTTTGTCGTCTCAATCGTTGAGTTGTTGTTCAATATTATTTTTATTGGATTGTGTTACCTCTGATTAATAAAAAGATTGAACGTGCTTCCATGGCTGTCATATCTTCTTGTCAACAAACGGGTTATTGTTTGGATGGCAAGTTTGTCGCCGCAATCGTTAATTTGCTGTTCAATATTGTTTTAACCGGATTGTGTTACCTCCGCCTGATAAAAAGATTGAACGTGCTTCCATGGCTGTCATAGCTTCTTGTCAACAAACGGGATATTGTTTGGATGGCAAGTTTGTTGCCTCAATCCTTGATCCATCCATCCATTTTCTACCGCTTGTCCCTTATGGGATTGCGGGGTGATTTGTTCAATATTTTTTTTCACCGGATTGTGTTACCTCCGCCTGATAAAAAGATTGAACGTGCTTCCATGGCTGTCATATCTTCTTGTCAACAAACGGGATATTGTTTGGATGGCAAGTTTGTCACCTCAATCGTAGATTTGTTGTTCAATATTTTTTTTCACCGGATTGTGTTACCTCTGATTAATAAAGAGATTGAACGTGCTTCCATGGCTGTCATAGCTTCTTGTCAACAAACGGGGTATTGTTTGGATGGCAAGTTTGTCACCTCAATCGTTGATTTGCCGTTCAATATTGTTTTCACCGGATTGTGTTACCTCCGCCTGATAAAAAGATTGAACGTGCTTCCATGGCTGTAATAGCTTCTTGTCAACAAACGGGGTATTGTTTGGATGGCAAGTTTGTCGCCTCAATCGTTGATTTGCCGTTCAATATTGTTTTCACCGGATTGTGTTACCTCCGCCTAATAAAAAGATTGTACGTGCTTCCATGGGTGTCATATCTTTTTGTCAACAAACAGGGTATTGTTTGGATGGCATGTTTGTCGCCTCAATCCTTGATTTGTTGTTCAATATTGTTTTCACCGGATTGTGTTACCTCTGATTAATAAAGAGATTGAACGTGCTTCCATGGCTGTGACATCTTCTTGTCAACAAACGGGGTATTGTTTGGATGGCAAGTTTGTCGCCGCAATCGTTAATTTGCTGTTCAATATTGTTTTAACCGGATTGTGTTACCTCTGCCTGATAAAAAGATTGAACGTGCTTCCATGGCTGTCATAGTTTCTTGTCAACAAACGGGATATTGTTTGGATGGCAATTTTGTCGCCTCAATCATTGATCCATCCATCCATTTTCTACCGCTCGTCCCTTATGGGATCGCGGGGTGATTTGTTCAATATTTTTTTCACCGGATTGTGTTACCTCTGATTAATAAAGAGATTGAACGTGCTTCCATGGCTGTCATATCTTCTTGTCAACAAACGGGGTATTGTTTGGATGGCATGTTTGTTGTCTCAATCGTTGAGTTGTTGTTCCATATGGTTTTCACCGGATTGTGTTACCTTCCGCCTGATAAAAAGATTGAACTTGCTTTCATGGCTGTCGTATCTTCTTGTCAACAAACGGGGTATTGTTTGGATGGCAAGTTTGTCACTTTTGTTCATTATTCCCATCGTGTACGCGTGCGTTTGTTGTTGTCTGCCGTGTCACGATGTGATGTTGCCTCTTCCTGTTTGCTATCAAGTTCATTTTACTTTTGCTGTCTTGTTGTCGACATGAATAAAACCACAAATCACAAATAGCGTGTAACGGCGTTGTAACTGACCTAATTAAATTACTTGTTATTAATCAAAGAAAAAACTTTATTAACAAGGTGTGGAGGGGGGCGTGGCCTGCGGGCCTGCCGCGGAACGGGGTGTGCCAGGACCGGCCTCTAAGACAGCGACAGGTGCGTAGATGGCCCAGGTGGGCCTTGATATCTAATCACCTGTCGCCTTTATTAGCAGCAGCCGGAATGAGACACATGGTTGGAGTTGGAGGTGCTGCTGAGCGGACGCAGGAGAGAAATACATTTTGCTGGAAAGCAAAAGCCTCTGCACATTTATGAAAGTAAAACAGTGTTATACCCTGAATTTCGGGCTCTCGTGGCAGTGTGTGGTGGTCCGAAGAACCCACTAGAGGGCAACCTCTACACAAGGTTATTGCAAACCCCGTTTCCATATGAGTTGG
>NC_084755.1:37492260-37524760 GCF_033978785.1 Entelurus aequoreus | reverse complement strand
TACTAATACTATAATACATACATATTTTTTTTATTAAAAAAAATGCTCAAAACAGTTATTGTAGGTGACTAAGTTTATTATTATTAATTATTAGTTACAACATTTCAGCTTTTTCTCATTACATACCATTTTTTCCTCTTTTTTCTTACATTTTTACTCTTATTTTTTACCCGTATGTAAGAATAGAATAATAATAATAATAATAATAACACGATTGTACAACTGCAAATTAATGTTCATGTTTATTATTGTTGTTATAATTTTTCGAATTAATTAATTAGTTAGTATTATTTTATTTTTAATTAACTAACTACATTTTGTTTATATTTTAAATCTATTTTATTTTTTTTATTTTGGGTGTTTTTAATATTTTAGTGAAATATTTAAATAATATTTGACTGAAACATTTGGATATTTGATTTTGAATATTTGATTGGAACCGTTCCACCATCCACACACTCCACTCACCTTGGACAGTCAAACTTTTCCAAGTTCCAAAAAAAATTCCAGGAATTCCCGGTTTTCCAAAGACCTACTTTCACTTCTTCCTGGAAAGTTTTCACAGTTCACAATTTTTCAAACGTTTTTGACTATTCAACCATTTAAAACATTCCTCTAAGTTGGGACAATAAATGCTTCTATTTTTTTCCGTGTAAATTTAAATTTTTTCGAAAATTCCAGGAATTTTGAATTACCCATGCTCAATTCAAACTGTTTCAACCGATTCTAAAAATCTTAACACCAACCCATTCATATCATCTAGGGCAATTACGCTAGAATCAATATTTTAAAAAATTCCCGGTTTTCCCGACATTCCCAAATTTCCAGGAAATTCCCATTCAAATGAATGGAAATATCCATACTTCTACAATGCTCTACATTTTCTGCCATTTTTAATTTAAAAAATGCTCAAAACAGATATTGTAGGTGACTAATTTTATTATTATTAATTATTAATAAGAACATTTCATCTTTTTCTCATTACATACCAATTTTTGCTCTTTTTTCTTACATTTTTAGTCTTGTTTTTTCCCCGTATGTAAGAATATAATAAAAATAATAATAAGAACACGATTGTATAACTGCAAATTAATCTTCATGTTTATTATTGTTGTTATAATTTTTCGAATTAATTCATAAGTTAGTATTATTTTATTTGTAATTAACTAACTACATTTTGTTTATATTTTAAATATATTTTATTTTTTTATTTTGGGAATTTTTAATATTTTAGTGAAATATTTAAATAATATTTGACTGAAAAGTCAAGTATGGAGGGAACATTTGGATAATTGATTGGAACCGTTCCACCATCCACACATTCCACTCACCTTGGACTGTCAAACTTTTCCAAGTTCCAAAAAAAATTCCAGGAATACCCGGTTTTCCAAAGACCTACTTTCACTTCTTCCTGGAAAGTTTTCACAGTTCACAATTTTTCAAAAGTTTTTGACTATTCAACCTTCAAAACATTCCTCTAAGTTGGGACAATAAATGCTCCTATTTTTTTTCCGTGTAAATTTCAATTTTTTCGAAAATTCCAGGAATTTTGAAATACCCATGCTCAATTCAAACTGTTTCAACCGATTCTAAAAACCTTAACACCAACCCATTCATATCATCTAGGGCAATTACGCTAGTATCAATATTTTACAAAATTCACGGTTTTCCCGAAATTCCCAAATTTCCAGGAAATTCCAATTCAAATGAATGGAAATATCCATACTTCTGTAATGCCCTAAATTATGCGCCATTTTTAATTTAAAAAAATGCTCAAAACCGAATTCCCAAATTTCCAGGAAATTCCCATTCAAATGAATGGACATATCCATACTTCTACAATGCCCTACATTTTGCGCCATTTTTAATTTAAAAAAATGCTCAAAACAGATATTGTAGGTGACTAAGTTTATTATTAGTAATTATTAGTTAGAACATTTCAGCTTTTTCTCATTACATACCATTTTTTGTTCTTTTTTTCTTACAGTTTTACTCATGTTTTTTACCCGCATGTAAGAAAATAATAATAATAATAATAACACGATTATATAACTGCAAATTAATGTTCATGTTTATTATTGTTATAATTTTTCGAATTAATCCATAAGTTAGTATTATTTTATTTGTAATTAACTAACTACATTTTGTTTATATTTTTAATTTTAAATTTTTTTGGGGGGCGCGTTTTTAATATTTTAGTGAAATATTTAAATAATATTTGACTGAAAAGTCAAGTATGGAGGGAACATTTGGATAATTGATTGGAACCGTTCCACCATCCACACACTCCACTCACCTTGGACAGTCAAACTTTTCCAAGTTCCAAAAAAAATTCCAGGAATTCCCGGTTTTCCAAAGACCTACTTTCACTTCTTGCTGGAGAGTTTTCACAGTTCACAATTTTTCAAACGTTTTTGACTATTCAACCTTCAAAACATTCCTCTAAGTTGGGACAATAAATGCTTCTATTTTTTTTCTGTGTAAATTTCAATATTTTGGAAAATTCCAGGAATTTTGAATTAATTCAAACTGTTTCAATCGATTCTAAAAATCTTAACACCAACCCATTCATATCATCTAGGGCAATTACGCTAGTATCAATATTTTACAAAATTCACGGTTTTCCCGAAATTCCCAAATTTCCAGGAAATTCCCATTCAAATGAATGGACATATCCATACTTCTACAATGCCCTAAATTTTGCGACATTTTTAATTAAAAAAATGCTCTAAACCAAATTCCCAAATTTCCAGGAAATTCCCATTCAAATGAATGGACATATCCATACTTCTACAATGCCCTACATTTTGCGACATTTTTAATTAAAAAAATGCTCAAAACCAAATTCCCAAATTTCCAGGAAATTCGCATTCAAATGAATGGACATATCCATACTTCTACAATGCCCTAAATTTTGTGCTCTTTTTAATAAAAAAAATGCTCAAAACAGATATTGTAGGTGACTAATTTTATTATTATTAATTATTAATAAGAACATTTCATCTTTTTCTCATTACATACCAATTTTTGCTCTTTTTTCTTACATTTTTAGTCTTGTTTTTTCCCCGTATGTAAGAATATAATAAAAATAATAAGAAGAACACGATTGTATAACTGCAAATTAATCTTCATGTTTATTATTGTTGTTATAATTTTTCGAATTAATTCATAAGTTAGTATTATTTTATTTGTAATTAACTAACTACATTTTGTTTATATTTTAAATATATTTTATTTTTTTATTTTGGGAGTTTTTAATATTTTAGTGAAATATTTAAATAATATTTGACTGAAAAGTCAAGCATGGAGGGGACATTTGGATATTTGATTGGAACCGTTCCACCATCCACACACTCCACTCACCTTGGACAGTCAAACCTTTCCAAGTTCCAAAAGAAATTCCAGGAATTCCCGGTTTTCCAAAGACCTACTTCCACTTCTTCCTGGAGAGTTTTCACAGTTCACAATTTTTCAAACGTTTTTGACTATTCAACCTTCAAAACATTCCTCTAAGTTGGGACAATAAATGCTTCTATTTTTTTTCCGTGTGAATTTCAATTTTTTTTCGAAAATTCCAGGAATTTTGAAATACCCATGCTCAATTCAAACTGTTTCAACCGATTCTAAAAACCTTAACACCAACCCATTCATATCATCTAGGGCAATTACACTAGTATCAATATTTTAAAAAATTCACGGTTTTCCCGAAATTCCCAAATTTCCAGGAAATTCCTATTCAAATGAATGGAAATATCCATACTTCTACAATGCCCTAAATTTTGCGCCATTTTTAATTTAAAAAATGCTCCAAACCGAATTCCCAAATTTCCAGGAAATTCCCATTCAAATGAATGGACATATCCATACTTCTACAATGCCCTACATTTTGCGCCATTTTTAATTAAAAAAAAATGTTCAAAACAGATATTGTAAGTGACTAAGTTTATTATTATTAATTATTAGTTAGAACATTTCAGCTTTTTCTAATTACATATCATTTTTTTCTCTTTTTTTCTTACATTTTTACTCTTGTTTTTTTCCCCGTATGTAAGAATAGAATAAAAAATAATAGTAATAACACGATTGTATAACTGCAAATTAATGTTCATGTTTATTATTGTTGTTATAAGTTTTCGAATTAATTCATAAGTTAGTATTATTTTATTTTTAATTAACTAACTACATTTTGTTTATATTTTAAATATATATATATTTTTTTATTTTGGGTGTTTTTTATATTTTAGTGAAATATTAAAATAATATTTGACTGAAACATTTGGATATTTGATTTTGGATATTTTATTGGAACCTTTTCACCATCCAAACGCAAGACATGTTTACTGTTTCCCCAAATTCCTGGTTTTCCCTTAATTTCCAGGAATTTTCTTCCCTTTCACAATGAATGAGCATTATACAAACTTCTGCATATCCCACATTTCTCATCTGATTTGAACCGTTGCACCATCCACACACTCCGCTCACCCTGGACAGTCAAACTTTTCCAAGTTCCAAAAAAAAATTCCAGGAATTCCCGGTTTTCCAAAGACCTACTTTCACTTCTTCCTGGAAAGTTTTCACAGGTCACAATTTTTCAAACGTTTTTGACTATTCAACCATTTAAAACATTCCTCTAAGTTGGGACAATAAATGCTTCTATTTTTTTCCGTGTAAATTTAATTTTTTTTCGAAAATTCCAGGAATTTTGAATTACCCATGCTCAATTCAAACTGTTTCAACCGATTCTAAAAATCTTAACACTAACCCATTCATATCATCTAGGGCAATTACGCTAGTATCAATATTTTTAAGAATTCCCGGTTTTCCCGACATTCACAAATTTCCAGGAAATTCCCATTCAAATGAATGGAAATATCCATACTTCTACACTGCCCTAAATTTTGCGCCATTTTTAAACCCGATATTCCGACCTTTCAACCATCCACTCACACTACTCTCCCGATATGTCAAACGCAAAACATGTTTACCGTTTCCCCAAATTCCCGGTTTTCCCGGAAATTCTCATTCCATTGAATGGACATATCCATACTTCTACAATGCCCTTAATTTTGTGCCCTTTTTAATAAAAAAATGCTCAAAACAGATATTGTAGGTGACTAAGTTTATTATTATTAATTATTAGTTAGAACATTTCAGCTTTTTCTCATTACATACCATTTTTTTCTCTTTTTTTCTTACATTTTTACTCTTGTTTTTTTACCCGTACGTAAGAATATAATAAAAAATAATAATAATAACACAAATGTATAACTGCAAATTAATGTTCATGTTTATTATTGTTGTTATAATTTTTCGAATTAATTCATAAGTTAGTATTATTTTATTTGTAATTAACTAACTACATTTTGTTTATATTTTTAATTTTAAATTTTTTTGGGGGGGCGCGTTTTTAATATTTTAGTGAAATATTTAAATAATATTTGACTGAAAAGTCAAGTATGGAGGGAACATTTGGATATTTGATTGGAACCGTTCCACCATCCACACACTCCACTCACCTTGGACAGTCAAACTTTTCCAAGTTCCAAAAAAAATTCCAGGAATTCCCGGTTTTCCAAAGACCTACTTTCACTTCTTGCTGGAGAGTTTTCACAGTTCACAATTTTTCAAACGTTTTTGACTATTCAACCTTCAAAACATTCCTCTAAGTTGGGACAATAAATGCTTCTATTTTTTTTCCGTGTAAATTTCTATTTTTTGGAAAATTCCAGGAATTTTGAATGAATTCAAACTGTTTCAATCGATTCTAAAAATCTTAACACCAACCCATTCATATCATCTAGGGCAATTACGCTAGTATCAATATTTTAAAAAATTCCCGGTTTTCCCGAAATTCACAAATTTCCAGGAAATTCCCATTCAAATGAATGGAAATATCCATACTTCTACAATGCTCTAAATTTTGCGCCATTTTTAATTAAAAAAAATGCTCAAAACCAAATTCCCAAATTTCCAGGAAATTCCCATTCAAATGAATGGACATATCCATACTTCTACAATGCCCTAAATTTTGCGCAATTTTTAATTTAAAAAAATGCTCAAAACAGATACTGTAGGTGACTAAGTTTATTATTATTAATTATTAGTTAGAACATTTCAGCTTTTTCTCATTACATACCATTTTTTGCTCTTTTTTCTTACATTTTTACTCTTGTTTTTTCCCCGTATGTAAGAATAGAATAAAAAATAATAATAATAACACGATTGTATAACTGCAAATTAATGTTCATGTTTAATATTGTTGTTATAATTTTTCGAATTAATTCATAAGTTAGTATTATTTTATATTTAATAAACTAACTACATTTTGTTTATATTTTAAATATATTTTATTTTTTAATTTTGGGTGTTTTTAATATTTTAGTGAAATATTTAAATAATATTTGACTGAAAAGTCAAGTATGGAGGGGACATTTGGATATTTGATTGGAACCGTTCCACCATCCACACACTCCACTCACCTTGGACAGTCAAACTTTTCCGATTTCCCAAAAAAATTCCAGGAATTCCCGGTTTTCTAAAGCCCTACTTTCACTTCTTCCTGGAAAGTTTTCACAGTCCACATTTTTCAACCGTTTTTGACTATTCAACCTTCAAAACATTCCTCTTAGTTGGGACAATAAATGCTTCTATTATTTTTCGTGTAACTTTCCATTTTTTTCCAAAATTCCAGGAATTCCAAAATACCCATGCTCAATTCAAACTGTTTCAACTGATTCTAAAAATCTTAACACCAACCCATTCATATCATCTAGGGCAATTACGCTAGTATCAATATTTAGAAAAATTCCTGGTTTTCCCGAAATTCACAAATTTCCAGGAAATTCCCATTCCAATAAATGGACATATCCATACTTCTACAATGCCCTAAATTTTGTACCATTTTTAACCCGATATTCGGACTTTTCAACCATCCACTCACACTACTCTCCCGATATGTCAAATGCAAGACATGTTTACCGTTTCCCCAAATTCCTGGTTTTCCCTTAATTTCCAGGAATGTTTTTCCCTTTGACAATGAATGAGCATTATACAAACTTCTGCATATCCCCCAGTTCTCATCCCATTTGAACCGTTCTACCATCCACACACTCCGCTCACCCTGGATTCAAGCCAGCATGTTTCCTGGTTCCGAAAATTCCCTGATTACCCGGAATTACCAGGAATTTCCCCCCATTGAAAATGAGCAATATACAAACCTCTCCATATCCCACATTTTTTAACCAATTCGAACCGTTCCAACATCTACACACTCCGCTTACCCTGGAAAATCAAGCCAGCATGTTTTCAACTTCTGGAAATTCCCTGATTACTTGGAATTACCAGCAATTTCCCCCACTGAAAATGTACAATATACAAAGGTTTCCATATCCCACATTTCTCAACCAATTAGAACCGTTCCAACATCCACACTTACCTTACCCTGGACATTCAAGCCAGCATTATTCCCGGTTCTGAAAATTCCCTGATTACCCGGAATTACCAGGAATTTCCCTCCCACTGAAAATAGGCATTTTACACACTTCTGCATATCCCACATTTCTCAACCGATTCGAACCGTTCCAACACATACAGACACTCCACTCACCCTGGACATTAAAGCCAGCATGTTTCTGGGTTGGGAAAATTCCCTAATTAACCGGAATTTTCTCCCATTGAAAATTGGCAATATTAAAACCTCTCCATATGCCACATTTCTCAACCGATTTGAACCGTTGCAACATCCACACACTCCGCTCACCCTGGACAATCAAACCAGCATGTTTTCAGGTTCTGAAAATCCCCGGATTACCCGGAATTACCAGGAATTTCCCCCACAGAAAATTGACAATATACAAAGCTCTCCATATCCCACAATTCTCAACCAATTCGAACCGTTCCAACATCCACACACTTACCTCACCATGGACATTCAATCCAGCATTATTCCCAGTTCTGAAAATTCCCTTATTACCCGGAATTACCAGAAATCCCCCCCCCCTCCCCCACTGGAAATAGGCATTATACAAACTTCTGCATATCCCACATTTCTCAACCGATTCAAACTGTTCCAACACACACACACACACACACACACACTTAACTCACCCTGGACATTAAAACCAGCATGTTTCTGGGTTGCGAAAATTCCCTGATTACCCGGAATTTTCTCCCGTTGAAAATTGGCAATATTAAAACCTCTCCATATCCCACATTTCTCAACCGATTCGAACCGTTGGAACATCCACACACTCCCCTCACCCTGGACAATCAAGCCAGCATGTTTTCCAGGTTCTGAAAATTCCCTGATTACCCATAATTACCGGGAATTCCCCCCACTGAAAATTGGCAATATACAAACCTCTCCATAGCCCACATTTCTAAACCGATTCGAACCATTCCAACATCCACAAACTTAACTCACCCTGGACATTCAAGCCAGCATTATTCCCAGTTCTGAAAATTCCATGATTACCCAGGAATTTCCCCACACTGTAAATAGGTAATATACAAAGCTCTCCATATCCCACATGTTTTACCATTCCAACATCCACACACTCCACTCACCCTGGACATTCAAGCATTTCAGTTCCTCTCACGCGTATTGGCAGCTCGGGCACATACCGGAATTGCAAATTCTTTGTATGTATGTTTTGCTCTTAAAAAATGATCTGACAGCCATTTCCTATAACATAAAATAGTTTCTGAGTAACGGGTAGAAAACTAACTGTACTTGGAACGCCCCCTTTCAATCGCCAGACTGGATGTGCCACCCCCTCTTGGGGTGACAAACGGGAGAAGGCTGTATCGCCCCGCCTCACCGTGACACCGGAAAAGAAAAGCTGTAAAAATGAAGTATTACTCCTAATAGAGAAGTACTGTAATATGATCTGCAACATACTCTGCAAAGCTGAATGTTGGCATGACCGCAGGCAGCAGCCATGTTGTTCACTCTCTGCTTGGCTCCCGGGCATCAGCGACAATAACCTACTTTGCAGTGCAGGGTCTGAAACCCAAACAGACTTTGGTCAGAACCCTCGCAGAGTCCAAAGTAAGTGATTAGTTTTGCCGTTTTATTCGGAGCCACACGTGCCATCATTGCGAGAGGGTTTCACTACGAATGCCAGGATAACAAAATAATGAGATATATCAGTGATGCTCAAAGTGTGGCACACGTACACACCTATGCCTTGTTTTTGATGAATACGTAGGACTACTATGCTATTGTATTGTAATGTTGGTCATTATGGTGGTACTTAATGAATACTTAGGCATACAACACTATTGTATTTTAATGTTGTCATTATGGTGGTACTTGATGAATACTTAGGTCTACTACACTACTGTATTTAAATGTTATTATGGTGGTACTTGATGAATACTTAGGTGTACTACGCTACTGTATTTGACATGTCAAAGTGTCCTAGCTGTGGGCTGCAGATGTCTCCATGCAGGAACAGACTGGGGCTCCTACATGAACGCAGTCAAGCTGTGGGGGCGCCATATGCGTCCCGTGCGACTCCACGGCGGGTCCAAGTTGTGCAGTGCACGCATTGCATCGTACGGGTTCCACCTCGGGAGCCAGGCCGAGGTTTTTGGACACGCTCAGTGTGAGCTGGAGGGCCGTGTCAGGTGACGACAGCTGCGTGCTTCCGCATGACCTCCAACAAGAGCCTTTTGTTCACACCATTGTATTCCAACAGCACATTAAGGTTGCCGACGATGGAGATTGTAATACTATCGTCATAGCGTGATCATGCGTGTTAAAATGAAAAATAAATAATAAATGAGTTGATCATCAAAATGGTCATGTAGGCCAAACGTTCACTCATTTAATGTTGAATTTATTTCAGTCATGTTACCATTTTTTGATGTTATACTAAAAAAAAGCAGGCCCTTAATTCATTAATTTGTATATATATTCCATGATATTTCAGTTACCTAAACTATTTTTTAATATATATTCTAAAAATTAAAAAAATACACTAAAAATTGGTTGATCTTTTGGAGGCCAATAATGCCACAAGTTCACTCATTAATTTGTATGTATATTCTGTGATATTTCATTCATGTTACCTAAACTTTTTTTTTTTATTCTTAAAAAAAAAAAAAAAGGTTGCTTGTCTGCAGGCCATTAAAGTCAAAAGTTCACTCATTAATTTGTATGTATATTCTGTGATATTACAGTCATGTTACCTAAACATATACGTATACAGTGTTTCCCACAAACTACCAAGATACCTGTGGCGGTGGGGGCGTGGCTATGGGCGTGGTGACCATGACATCATCGAGGAATTTGCATAATTTACTACAATGATATGATTTTCTCTAAAAAGGCTCAAAAAATGTATACTTACTAATTAAAAATAACAGTTTTGTTTTAAACATCCATTCATCCATCCATCCATTTTACAATATAATTACAACACTTTATGTACATATTTATATACAGATTTGAACAATAAGTTATTCACTAAAATATATTAATTGTGGTTCTTACAAAAAATATATCTTATAAAATATAAAAGGTAAAATGTCTCTTAAAGCTCTGCCCCTTTAATTAGTGCATACTAAATAATTTAACTTTAGCCTACTACTACAACCATATTATTTACCAGCAACATAAAGTGAAACAGAGGCAGAGGTGTCCTGCCACAGTCAGTAACAAATATATATGTGTTTAATTCTTAAAAAAAAAAAAGGTGGCTTGTCTGCAGGCCACTAAAGTCAAAAGTTTACTCATTAATTTATATGTATATTCTGTGATGTTTCAGAATATATGTTTTGTTTTTTTTTATTTAAAAAATGCAGGCCATTGAAGTAAACAGTTCACTCATTAATTTGTATATATATTTTGTGATATTTCAGTCATGTTAGCTGAATATTTGTTGTATTTATTTATTTAAAAAATGCAGGCCGTTAAGGCCAAAAGTTCACTCATTAATTTGTATTCATATTCCGTGATGTTACCTAAATATTTTTATTTATTCTTAAAAATATATTTTAAAAATGGTTGCTTGTCTGCAGGCCATTAAAGTAAAAAGTTCACTCATTAATTTGTATGTATATTTTGTGATATTTCAGTCATGTTAGCTGAATATTTGTTGTATTTATTTATTTAAAAATGCCGGCCGGTAAGGCCAAAAGTTCACTCATTAATTTGTATTCATATTCCGTGATGTTACCTAAATATTTTTGTTTATTTATTCTTAAAAATATATTTAAAAAAATGGTTGCTTGTCTGCAGGCCATTAAAGTCAAAAATTCACTCATTAATTTGTATTCATATTCCGTGATGTTACCTAAATATTTTTGTTTATTTATTCTTAAAAATATATTTTAAAAAATGGTTGCTTGTCTGCAGGCCATTAAAGTAAAAAATTCACTCATTAATTTGTATTCATATTCCGTGATGTTACCTAAATATTTTTGTTTATTTATTCTTAAAAATATATTTTAAAAAATGGTTGCTTGTCTGCAGGCCATTAAAGTCAAAAATTCACTCATTAATTTGTATGTATATTCTGTGATATTTCAGTCATGTTACCTAAACATATACTGTATATATATTTGTAATTCTTAAAAAAAAAATGGTTGCTTGTCTGCAGGCCATTAAAGTCAAAAGTTCACTCATTAATTTGTATGTATACTCTGTGATGTTTCAGAATATATGTTTTATTTATTTATTTAAAAATAGAATAAAGAATAGAATAGAATAGATCTTTATTGCCATTGTAAATTGTAAGCAAAACTAATGATAGGATGAATAACATATATATACATATATATATATATATATATATATATATATATATATATATATATATATATATATATATATATATATATATATATATATATATATATATATATATATATACATATATATATATATATATATATATATAAATATGCAAACTTGCAAACTCAAAACTAAATCTATTTGAAAAATTGGGCGAATACCAAATACACACGCCCCCAAAACAATAGCAGGCAAAAGGTCTGAGTTCAAATAGAGAACTCCAACATGCACTGTTTTTACCAAAAGAAGTTGAAATAAGTTCAAGGAAATCAATTGTAGTATCTGATAGACTACAATATAACATGTTTTTCCATATAGCGTCATCTGTTAAACCATCGCACACCCACGCCGCCCTTCTGCCCGGGAGAAGGTGGCAAGACCAGCAGTACACCACACAAACTTTTGCCCTTTTTGCGAACTCAATAAGAGTCCCGAAAATTCAACGGACCAGTGTGGAAAGGAGGAGGGGGGAAAAAAACTAAGAAATACTATTTGCGAGGAGTACATTCATGGCACTCACAAGCATGACCAGAGCGCAGCACAGGAAGTAACCACACCAAGTTTTTATTGTGAGGAAACCAGTCTTTTTGGGGGGAAAAAATGCCAAAAAAGAATGATATCACCGCGGAGGAGAAGACCGTATCTCTCGCTCTTTCAAAGCACAAACGCGCAGACACCTCCACTTCCCTCTGCTTCTTTCTCGTCACTTCTCCGCCGTTGTTAATGTGTGTGCATTTTACTTTGAGTTGAGTTTGTGTTTATTTCAAACATGCATAAATGCAACATGATGCATCACAATTTCCAGTTTCTCTATTCGACATGTTCGAAAAGGAGTAGGCAGAAGCAGAGCTTATTTAATCATACCACTTTTCCTTTAGCTCCTAAACTTTTGTTCACTTCCTGTTTTTAATTTATTCACAATATACTCCATAAGTAATAACATTAAAAATAAATAAATAATAATTTGTGAAGTAAGTTATATTTCATACGGTGAGGTAAATAAGATTATCTAAAAAAATGAATAGATGGATGGAATACATTCAGAATGTTTATCATGGTTCTTCTTCTTTGGAAACACTTTAAGTTTGAAGAGTTTCTAGAAGTGGATCAAATTAGTACATTTTTTTTTGGTCAATCCATTCCATAATTTACTTCTTCATACCGATATACTGAAGGTCTTAAGTGTTGTATGTGCATACAAATGTTTCTTAAATACTCATTACCGTAGCAAAATGGTTGTTGACGTGAAGGATTTTTGTGATTTCTGATTTTAATGAGGGCGCCAAAGGGACGTCTGTGTTTATAGTGTACAAACCGTCACTAAAAAATGGACTTTTGTCGAAGTTGGGACTAATTATTGATATTTACGTTGTTTCTCATGGGGAAGTCTGCTTCAGTCTACAAACTTCATGACATCTGACTCGGTCGGGGGTTAGGTGGACTGTTTCTGGCGGGACTTTTGCACGGACGCTGGAGACCGAGAGGCGTTTGTCCTTATTAGGAGACAACAAGCGGAAGCAGGGACAGCATTTAGATTCATCACAGGAGCCCACCTCTCCTCAACTCAGCCAGGAAATGTTGGGAACCAATAACCCGATGAGATGAAAAGGTAAAAACAACAGAGAGATGCAGTGAGACAGAATGGGGTTGAGCCAAAAGTTCTTTGTTTTTTTGTTGCACGAGGAATATTTTGTGGCTGATGAACTCATACATTTACTTTAAAAAGTAAACAAATTCTTGGACCCATTATAAGAAACAAATACCGTGATTGCAGATGGATGAATAAAAGTACAATTACACATGAAGACCGATACAGGTCACTTTTGAGTCTTATTTGCTTTTGTGTGCCAGGCCTGTGCAAGAGTCCGACTTTGGAAAGTCAATTCAAAATCGTTTTTTACATTGAAAATCAGTTTTTACCTTGAAATTTCGTTTTTACCTTGAAAATCGTTTTTTTACCTTGAAAATCGTTTTTTACCTTGACGGTCGTTTTTACCTTGAAAATCGTTTTTTTTTTACCTTGAAAATCGTTTTTTACCCTAAAAATCGTTTTTTTTACCTTGAAAATCTTTTTTTTTTTACCTTGAAAATTGTTTTTTACCTTGAAAATCAGTTTTTACCTTGAAATTTAGTTTTTACCTTGAAAATCGTTTTTTACCTTGAAAATCAGTTTTTACCTTGAAATTTAGTTTTTACCTTGAAAATCGTTTTTTACCTTGAAAATCTTTTTTTTTCACCTTGAAAATCGTTTTTTTTACCTTGAAAATTGATTTTTACCTTGAAAATCAGTTTTTACCTTGAAATTTAGTTTTTACCTTGAAAATCGTTTTTTTTACCTTGAAAATAGTTTTTTACCTTGAAAACCGTCTTTTACCTTGAAAATCAGTTTTTACCTTAAAATTTAGTTTTTACCTTGAAAACCGTTTTTTATTTTGAAAATCACTTTTTACCTTGAAATTGAGTTTTTACCTCGAAAATCGTTTTTTACCTTGAAAATTGTTTTTTACCCTAAAAATCGTTTTTTTTACTTTGAAAATACAATTTTTTTACCTTGAAAATCGTTTTTTTACCTTGAGAATAGTTTTTTACCTTGAAAATCAGTTTTTACCTTGAAATTTAGTTTTTACCTTGAAAATAGTTTTTTAACTTGAAAATAGTTTTTTACTTTGAAAATAGTTTTTTTACCTTGAAAATCGTTTTTTACCTTGAAAATCAGTTTTTACCTTGAAATTTAGTTTTTACCTTGAAAATCATTTTTTTACCTTGAAAATCGTTTTTTACCTTAAAAATCTTTTTTTTTCACCTTGAAAATCATTTTTATTACTTTGAAAATCGTTTTTACCTTGAAAATCAGTTTTTACCTTGAAATTTAGTTTTTACCTTGAAAATTGTTTTTTTTTACTTTGAAAATCATTTTTTACCTTGAAAATCAGTTTTTACCTTGACATTTAGTTTTTACCTTGAAAAGCGTTTTTTTACCTTGAAAATCTTTTTTTTTTTACCTTGAAAATCGTTTTTTTTACCTTGAAAATCGTTTTTTACTTGAAAATCAGTTTTTACCTTAAAATTTAATTTTTACCTTGAAAACCGTTTTTTACTTTGAAAATCAGTTTTTACTTTGAAATTTAGTTTTTACCTTGAAAATCGTTTTTACTTTGAAAATCGTTTTTTTTACCTTGAAAATTGTTTTTTACCTTGAAAATCGTTTTTTTTACCTTGAAAATCGTTTTTTACCTTGAAAATCAGTTTTTACCTTGAAATTTAGTTTTTACCTTGAAAATCGTTTTTTAACTTCAAAATCGTTTTTTACTTTGAAAATCGTTTTTTTTACCTTGAAAATCGTTTTTTACCTTGAAAATCGTTTTTTTTCACCTTGAAAATCGTTTTTTTTACTTTGAAAATAGTTTTTTACCTTCAAAATCGTTTTTTGCCTTGAAATAGTTTTTTTTTTACCTTGAAAATCGTTTTTTACCTTGAAATTTAGTTTTTACCTTGAAAATAGTTTTTTTTTACTTTGAAAATCGTTTTTTTCCTTAAAAATCGTTTTTTTTCACCTTGAAAATCGTTTTTTTCAACTTTGAAAATCGTTTTTTACCTTGAAAATCGTTTTTTACCTTGAAAATCGTTTTTACCTTGAAAATCAGTTTTTACCTTAAAATTTAGTTTTTACTTTGAAAACCGTTTTTTTACTTTGAAAATCAGTTTTTACCTTGAAATTTTGTTTTTACCTTGAAAATCGTTTTTTACCTTGAAAATCGTTTTTTACCTTGAAAATCGGGCGATTTTAGATGTAAATATAAACAGAATGCAATGATTTGCAAATCATTGCATTCCGTTTATATTTACATCCAACACAATTTCCCAACTCATATGGAAACGTGGTTTGTAAAAGGTTCCATCCCTCCCCCCTCCGGGCATGAGCAGGTAGAGATAAGGCTAATGAGGGTGTTGGCAGAGGCGGGTGTGAAGTCCTGGAGGGGACAAGTGGAGAGAATGTGTGGCAGATATCGCTGCTGTTGGTTTAGTGAATGGAAAGTGGCGGAGGTGAGAAAAGGAAAGGACAGATATGTTTGTCTCTTGGGGGACCAGAGGTGCAGGAGGAGTGACCTTTTCATGTGGGGGTGTGTGGAGTGGGGGGTGAGTGCATGTCTGAAGGGAGAGCGGAGACACGAGTGGACGTCTGACATGGACAGGAAGGAGTGATGGAGGGAGAAGACAAGCAGCCGGGCGGTTGCAGAGAAGTCCGATTTACGCGGCCCTCCATTGTGTGAACAATAGACCCCTGACAACATGTTTTTCTCTCCATTGTCTTCTGCTGGCAACGCGACACGGAGCGTGTGTGAACTGACGCTGGCACGCGAGTCGCTCCGTCCACCGCCCGTCAGCTACCAGCAACGTGACCCGGGCCTGGCCAAGGAAAAACTCTGACAGCCCAAAATGGGCATGTCTTCTTTTGAGCAATATTTCCCGCATCTACTTTTTTTTTAGCAATCAAGAATATTTCAGTTGTTTTTATCCTTCTTTGTGGGGACATTGTTGATTGTCATGTCATGTTCGGATGTACATTGTGGACACCGTCTTTTCTCCACAGTAAGTCTTTGCTGTCATCCAGCATTCTGTTTTTGTTTACTGTGTAGCCAGTTCAGTTTTACTTTTGTTCTGCATAAGACACCTTTTTTTACCTGCACACTGCCTCCCGCTGTTTCCGACATCTACAAAGCAATTAGCTACCGGCTGCCACCTACTGATATGGAAGAGTATTACACGGTTACTCTGCCGAGCTCTAGACAGCACCGACACTAAACAACAACACATCATTTGCAGACTATAATTACTGGTTCGCAAAAACAATATCTATTAACACATACAAAAGTACCAATATGTGGTACTGTTCAGTACCAGTATCGATTGTCCGGTACCAGAAATGGTTACCGTATCAGTTCGGTACCTAAATACCATGTTTAAAAGTAAAACAACTAATTTAATTTTTTTTGAATAAAAATAAATAAATAAATAAATAAAAAAGTAAGCAGTACTCAAATACTTTATTTTTTTTAAAAAGAAAAAAACAGTGAACAGTACCCAAATACTTAATAAAAAATAAAAAACAAAAAAAAGTGAGTGGTATCCAAATACTTCATTTAAAAATTAAAAAAAAAATTAAAAAATGGATTAAAAAAATAAATAAAACATTCTAAAAAAGAAGTAAGCGGTACTCAACAAAAAAGAAATTTAAAAAGAAAAGAAAAGTGAGCAATACCCAAATACTCAATTAAAAAAAAGAAAAAACAAAAAGGTGAGCGGTACCCAACTACTTCATAAAAAAAAAAAAATATATATATATATATATATATATATATATATATATATATATATATATATATATATATATATATATATATATATATATATATATATATATTAGGGCTGCAACAACTAATCGATTAAATCGATTAAAGTCGATTATAAAAATAGTTGGCGATTAATTTAGTCATCGATTCGTTGGATCTATGCTATGCGCATGCGCAGAGGCATTTTATTTTTATTTTGTTTGTATTATTATTATTTTTTTATAAACCTTTATTTATATACTGCAACATGTACAAACAGCTGAGAAACAATAATCAAAATAAGTATGGTGCCAGTATGCTGTTTTTTCCCCCCAATAAAATACTGCAAAGGATAGAAATGTAGTTAGTCTCTTTTATCCGATTAATCGAAGTAATAATCAACAGATTAATCGATTATCAAATGAATGGTTAGTTGCAGCCCTAATATATATATATATATATATATATATATATATATATATATATATATATATATATATATATATATATATATATATATATATATTATATTATATATTTTTTAATAGATTTAAAAAAAAACACAAAAAACAAACAAATATATATATACATATATATATATATATATATATATATATATATATATATATATATATATATATATATATATATATATATATATATATACATATATATATATATATACATACATATATACATACATATATATATATATATATATATACATACATACATACAAACATATATATATATATATATATATATATATATATATACATACATATATATATATGTATATATATATATATATGTAAATATATATATATATATATATATATATACAGTATATGTATATATATATATTTATTTTAATTTTTTAAATTTATTTTTTATTTTTATTATTTTTTGTAAATAAGCGGTACTCCAAGAAAAAAAGAAAAAAAAAAGAAAAGTGATCAGTATCCAAATAATAATAATAATAATAATAATAAAAGGTGAGCAGTTCCCAAATACTTAAAAAAAAAAATATATATATATATCTGAAAATTAAAATATGTTTTTTTTAAAGTAAGCAATAAGCCAAATCCTTAATTTAAACAAACAAACAAACAAACAAACAAAAAATGTGGGCAGTACCCAAATACTCAATTTAAAAAAAAAAAAAAGTAATTTAAAAAAGTGAGCAGTACCCATCCCTAATTAAAATATCAGCGTATCGTCTCGGGTCGGAGTATTTTATGTCATGGCCGCCAGCTCTCTTCCCAACATAAAGCAACAAAAAGGAAAGCGATGGCGGAAGGAGTGACACAAGTGGAGTGATTAAACAAAGTCCCAAAATGGCCACGTTCTCAACGACCTGAGTAAATTGAGAGCAACAGGGTTAGAAAATAGGCCACATATATTTAGGACTGGAACTTTCTTTCTCCAGGAAAGGGGAACACTCAGAGGGGGGCTGTCACCTTCTGTAAACCAGGACAACAAGACATGCAGCATTTGTTTTTAAAGGCTTTTATTGCTCCTCGCTAGCTTGGAACTATCCCAAAAGTCGCAAAAACAATTGATTTGGCCGTGACGCATGTGCAGGTAATTGCCATGGACACTGTCGACGAGAGCAAGACTGTTGTGGGAGAGACCAGAAGTGAGTAAAAAAAAACATAAAAACTAAAACCAGAACTGAACTTTCTTCGTTTTATTTTTGTTTTTTATTCTTTTAAAGGTCACAAATAAGACGCATGTTGCTATGAGTAGGGATGATACTCGAAACCGGTTTTCCCGGTTGTTTGATAAGAAAAGAACCGAGTCCTCGGACTCGAATCCCTTTTTAAGAACCGGTACCCGTTATCGAGACCACTATAGTAAAGGAAAAGAGTTGATTCTTTATTCGAATCCCGTCCCGACCAGAAATGCTCCGTGGGACATCACAAGAATTGACGTCACGTAGCCCAGTCATTAGGCGCAGATAGCGAAAGCAGGAAAACAATGGACGGGAAAAAGCGCTCCAAGGTGTAATAAAGTTCAAAACAAAAGCTATAATCCATCGAAGAACTTTACTGAGAGATTTGAGCAGGGTAAAACACATGACCAACACTTTTACGATCAACCGGAAACATAGCAACCAGGCTAGCAACGCACCTCCTTTACGGCAGCTGTCGCAACCTTCTTAAAGCAACCGCAGCACATACATATATATACAACATATATCTCCCTTTTTTAACTTTTGTTTTTCTTTCCTTGTAAACAAAACAAAATCACACTGTAGATGTGTTGTCTGTCTAATTATAAATAATGCAGACGAGGCGTGTTGGCTGACTTCTTGACGTTTACTTTCACAGCGTGGCAACATGCAACACTTTTCGGGGCTACCGCGCATGCTCGTAACTCCCGTTGCATGCTGGGTAGTGTAGTTGTTATATTCTCTAGCTCATAACATTTTTCCCCCTATAAAGAAATAATGTTAACTCAATAAAGTGCATTTCTTTTTTTAGCTTTAACTTTTCATTTTTTAGCATTGTAACCACATTTGCAAAGAACTTTTCTCTTCAGAGAATTTTCTTTCAATAAAGAAATAAAGTGCAAAAATGTCAAAGCATCATAACAAACAGTTATGTTCCAATAGCAGCAGAAGTGCACTTTTTGGAGAGCTGCATTATTTCCAGTTTTGTGCCCAAGGGACTGATTTTATGTAACACAATATTATTATTTATACACCTATAGTGATCACAGAGACAGGTTGTTTTTGTTTTACTGTATATATTTGTTTCTCTGAAAAAGCCCACTTAATATACTTTGGGTAACAACAGTCAATATTTATTTATTTATTAGATTTTATTTTTTTATTATATAATAAAAGTGAGCTTTTGTTAAACCAAATATTGTGTGTTTTTTTCCATATACAACAACCTATCTGGACTCCATAAGAGAATCGATAAGGAATCGGTTCGATAAGAGGATTCGATAATAGGCTCGAACTCGATAATTCCTTATCAAACATCATCCCTAGATATGAGTGCCTTAGAGGTGGAAGCAGAAGTCCCAGTTTACATGCACCTTCTCTCATTAGACTGTGTGCCTCCCATACACTAGGGGGCAACAGCTGCTTTAACTATGTTTTAGTCAAGGCAATACATAACTTGCTTATTTCTCCATCGATTTTAATTTGCTGTGCTTTATTGTCAATGTAAAAACGTGCTATAAACTTTACATATGAAAGATTATTGCTATTTTACCGTAAAATAACAGTGGTGCTCTTTTTCAATTTATAGTAATGTACTGTAAAAACAATGGCCGCAGATTTCCTGGTAAAAAAAAAAACCAAAACAAAACAAATCTGTCAGCTCAGTTGCAATCATTTTTACATCAATGCATTGTAAAAACAATGATATTTTTACCGTACAAAAAAAGTGGTACTGTTATTCGTTTTACAGTAACGCACTGTAAAAAGGACAACCATCGTTTTGTGTTTGAAAAAACCTAACACTGCAGTCTCCAGATTTTTATCGTTAAAAAACAAAACAAAAAAACTGTCAGCTCAGTCGCAATAATTTTACTGTAAAAATAACAGTCGTATCGTTTTTGCATTAATGCTTTGTAAAAATAATGATATTTTTACCGTAGAAAACAAGTGGTACCGTTATTAATTTTACAGTAATGCACTGCTAAACCGTCAGAATTTTATCCAAAAAAAACAGTGTTAATGTTTGTTTAAAATTATACAAAAAATGCACTGTAAAAAATATAATTCAATGGTAAAAAAACTGACCACTTCGTCGCCAGAATTTTAATGCGAAAATAACACTGGTACCGTTTTTAATTTTTTTTTCAATTAAAAGTAATGCACTGTAAAAAAAAAAAAAAGTGTTTAATGGTTTTAAAAACTGTCAGCTCAACTGCCAGAATTTTACCGTAAAAAAAAACAGTGGTAACGTTTTTTTTTCAATTTACAAGAATGCAATGTAAAGAAAAAATCTAAATTATGGTAAAAAACTGAAACAATTTTATCGTAAAAAAAAAGAAGAAGAAAGTAGTACCGTTTTTTTTTCTTCCAATTTACAGTAATGCATTGTAAAAAAAATGTTTAATGGTTTTAAAAAATGTCAGCTCAACCGCCAGAATTTTACCGTAAAAAAAGAGTAGTAACGTTTTTTTCAATTCACACTAATGCACTGTGAAAAAAAAAAAAAGGTAAAAAACTGACTGCTTCGTTGCCAGTATTTTACTGCAAAAATAACGGTCGTATCATTTTTGCATTAATGCTTTGTAAAAACAATGATATTTTTACCGTAGAAAATAAGTGGTACCGTTATTAATTTTACAGTAATGCACTGCTAAACCGTCAGAATTGTATCCAAAAAACAGTATTAATGTTTGTTTAAAATTATCCAAAAAATGCACCGTAAAAAATTTAATTTAATGGTAAAAAACTGACAACTTCGTCACCAGAGTTTTACTGTGAAAATAACAGTGGCATCGTTTTTTGTTTTTTTTCAATTAACAGTAACGCACTGTAAAAAAAAATGGTTTTATGGTTTTAAAAACTGTCAGCTCACTGCCAGAATTTTACTGTTTTTTTTCAATTTACAAGAATGCACTGTAAAGAAAAAAAAAATTATGGTAAAAAAACAAACAATTTTATCATTAAAAAAAGAAGAAGAAAGTAGTTTTTTTCCCTCCAATTTACAGTAATGCATTGTAAAAAAAAAAAAAAAAAGGTTTTATGGTTTTAAAAAATGTCAGCTCAACCGCCAGAATTTTACCGTAAAAAAAAAAGTAGTAACGTTTTTTTCAATATACAGTAATGCACTGTAAAGAAAAAAAAAAATATGGGAAAAAACAAAAATTTTTATCGTAAAAAAAAAGAAAAAGAGAAGAAAGTAGTACCGTTTTTTTTCCAATTTACACTAATGCACTGTAAAGAAAAAAAAAAAAGGTAAATAAACAATTTTATCGTAAAAAAAGGAAAAAAAAAGTTGTACTGTTTTTTTTCCTCCAGTTTACAGTAATCCGCTGTAAAAAAATAAATAATAATAATTAGGGTAAAAAAAAAAAAAGTTATCTAAAAACATAAATAAATAAATAAAAGTGGTACCATTTTTTTTCCAATTTACAGTAATGCACTGTGAAAAATGTTTTATGGTTTTAAAAAGTGTCAGCTCAACCGCCAGAATTTTACCGTAAAAAAACAGTAGTAACGTTTTTTTTTCCAATTTACAGATATGCATTGTAAAAAAATAAATAAAAGTTTTATGGTTTTAAAAAAATGTCAGCTCAACCGCCAGAATTTTACCGTAAAAAAAAGTAGTAACATTTTTTTTCAATATACACTAATGCACTGTAAAGAAAAAAAATTATGGTAAAAAACAAAAATTTTTATCGTAAAAAAAAAATAAAAGAAAAAGTAGCACCGTTTTTATTTTTAAATTTACAGTAATGCACTGTAAAAAAAATGTCAGCTCAACCAGCAGAATTTTACCGTAAAAAAACAGTAGCAAGGTTTTTTTCAATTTACTGTAATGCACTGTGAAAAAAAAATGATGGTAAAAAACTGACCACTTCGTTGCCAGAATTTTACTGTGAAAATAACACTGGTACCGTTTTTGGTTTTTTTTTCAATTAAAAGAAATGCACTGTAAAAAAAAAAGTGTTTAATGGTTTTAAAAACTGTCAGCTCAACTGCCAGAATTTTACCGTAAAAAAAACCAGTGGTAACGTTTTTTTTTTCAATTTACAAGAATGCAATGTAAAGAAAAAATCTAAATTATGGTAAAAAAACTGAAACAATTTTATCGTAAAAAAAAAGAAGAAAGTAGTACCGTTTTTTTTTTCCAATTTACAGTAATGCATTGTAAAAAAAATGTTTTATGGTTTTAAAAAATGTCAGCTCAACCGCCAGAATTTTACCGTAAAAAAACAGTAGTAACGTTTTTTTCAATTCACACTAATGCACTGTGAAAAAAAAAAAACGGTAAAAAACTGACTGCTTCGTTGCCAGTATTTTACTGTAAAAATAACGGTCGTATCATTTTTGCATTAATGCTTTGTAAAAACAATGATATTTTTACCGTAGAAAATAAGTGGTACCGTTATTAATTTTACAGTAATGCACTGCTAAACCGTCAGAATTGTATCCAAAAAACAGTATTAATGTTTGTTTAAAATTATACAAAAAATGCACCGTAAAAAATTTAATTTAATGGTAAAAAACTGACAACTTCGTCACCAGAGTTTTACTGTGAAAATAACAGTGGCATCGTCTTTTGTTTTTTTTCAATTAACAGTAACGCACTGTAAAAAAAAAATGGTTTTATGGTTTTAAAAACTGTGAGCTCACTGCCAGAATTTTACTGTTTTTTTTCAATTTACAAGAATGCATTGTAAAGAAAGAAAAAATTATGGTAAAAAACAAACAATTTTATCATAAAAAAAAGAAGAAGAAAGTAGTACCGTTTTTTTTCCTCCAATTTACAGTAATGCATTGTAAAAAAAAAAAAAAAAAGGTTTTATGGTTTTAAAAAATGTCAGCTCAACCGCCAGAATTTTACCGTAAAAAAAAAAGTAGTAACGTTTTTTTCAATATACAGTAATGCACTGTAAAGAAAAAAAAAATTATGGGAAAAAAAAAAAATTTTATCGTAAAAAAAAAAAAAAAAAAAAAAGTAGTACCATTTTTATTTTTTAATTTACAGTAGTGCACTGTAAAAAAAAAAAGTTTTATGGTTTTAAAAAATGTCAGCTCAACCGCCAGAATTTTACCGTAAAAAAAAAGTAGTAACGTTTTTTCAATTTACACTAATGCACTGTGAAAAAAAAAATAATGGTAAAAAACTGACCACTTCGTCGCCAGAATTTTACTGTAAAAATAACAGCGGTACCGTTTTGTTTTTTTCCAATTAACAGTAATGCACTGTAAAAAAAAAAAAGGATTTAAAGGTTTTAAAAACTGTCAGCTCAACTGCCAGAATTTTAACGTAAAAAAAACAGTGGTAACTTTTTTTTATTATTTACAAGAATGCACTGTAAAAAAAAAGTAAAAAAAAATATGGTAAAAAAAAACAATTTTATTGTAAAAAAAAAAGAGAAGAAAGTAGTACCGTTTTTTTCCAATTTACACTAATGCACTGTAAAGAAAAAAAAAAAAGGTAAATAAACAATTTTATCGTAAACAAAGGGAAAAAAAAGTTGTACTGGTTTTTTTTCCAGTTTACAGTAATGCGCTGTAAAAAAAAAAAAATTATGGTAAAAAAAAAAAAAAAAAGTTATCTAAAAACATAAATAAATAAATAAAAGTAGTGCCGTTTTTTTTCCAATTTACAGTAATGCACTGTGAAAAAATGTTTTATGGTTTTAAAAAGTGTCAGCTCAACCGCCAGAATTTTACTGTAAAAAAACAGTAGTAACGTTTTTTTTTCCAATTTACAGTTATGCATTGTAAAAAAAAAAAAAAAGTTTTATGGTTTTAAAAAAATGTCAACTCAACCGCCAGAATTTTACCGTAAAAAAAAGTAGTAACATTTTTTTTCAATATACACTAATGCACTGTAAAGAAAAAAAATTATGGTAAAAAACAAACATTTTTATCGTAAAAAAAAAATAAAAGAAAAAGTAGCACCGTTTTTATTTTTAAATTTACAGTAATGCACTGTAAAAAAAATGTTTTGTGGTTTTAAAAAATGTCAGCTCAACCGGCAGAATTTTACCGTAAAAAAACAGTAGCAAGGTTTTTTCCAATTAACAGTAATGCACTGTAAAAAAAAAAAGGTTTAAAGGTTTTAAAAACTGTCATCTCAACTGCCAGAATTTTACCGTAAAAAAACAGTGGTAACGTTTTTTTTTATTTACAAGAATGCACTGTAAAGAAAAAAACAAAATTATGGTAAAAAACTGAAACAATTTTATTGTAAAAAAAAAAAGAGAAGAAAGTAGTACCGTTTTTTTCCCAATTTACAGTAATGCATTGTAAAAAAAAAAAAAAAAGGTTTTATGGTTTTAAAAAATGTCAGCTCAACCGCCAAAATTTTACTGTTAAAAAAAAAAGTAGTCAATTTACACTAATGCACTGTAAAAAACAAAACAAATTATGGTAAAAAACAAACAATTTTATCTAAAAAAAAATATATAAAAAAAAGTAGTACCGTTTTTTTTTTCCAATTTACAGTAATGCGCTGTAAAAAAAAATGTTTTATCATTTTAAAAAATGTCAGGTCAACCGCCAGAATTTTTCTGTAAAAAAACAGGAGTAACATTTTTTTCAATTTACACTAATGCACCGTGAAAAAAAAAATTATGGTAAAAAACTGACTGCTTCGTCGCCAGAATTGTACTGTAAAAACAACAGTGTTTTTTTTTTTTTAATTAACAGTAATGCGCTGTAAAAAAACAAAAAAGTTTTATGGTTTTAAAAACTGTCAGCTCAACTGCCAGAATTTTACCGTAAAAAAACAGCGGTAACGTTTTGTGTCGTGTTTGTGTGTCCTCTCAATTGCTCCGTGTGTTGCTATTCTGAATGTTGCTGGGTCGGGTTTGGTTTTTGGAATTGGAATTGCATTATTATGGTATTGTTGGATTGATTTATAAATTAAAAAAAAAAAAAAACATTTAAAAATAAAAATTTAAAATAAATAAAAAAATAAAAACACATTTTTAGCACCGGGACAATCCTTACAATGTTTTTATTCTAATTTATTTGAAATGTTATGTTGATTGTTTTTTTGTGTGTGACCTTAAATGAATGAAAGGAAGAAATAAGAGAGTTGCAGTGACCACATGCCTCCTACAGGCATTGATCTCATCCTGCTTGCATTGTTCCTCCTGTGCGTGCGTGCGTGCGTGCGTGCGTGCGTGCGTGCGTGCGTGCGTGCGTGCGTGCTTGTGTGTGTGTGTGTGTGTGTGTGTGTGTGTGTGTGTGTGTGTCGATAAGGCCTCGGGGAAAAGAAGGCAATTGTATTTTATGTTGCATCCCTTCCATGATCAAAGCGGTCATGTACAATTCACACACTAATTACCCCCAACACGCCTTTTACTGTATATGTGTGTGTTGTGTGTGTGTGTGTGTGTGTGTGTGTGTGTGTGTGTGTGTGTGTGTGTGTGTGTGTTCTTGTATTTCTACCCTTCTTGAGACATCAACAAGGAAAAGTATCTTCCGTATGAACTAGTTAGGACATAAATCATGGTCCCAATATGGAAAGCCATTGCATCTATTAGAGAGCCAAATACTGGAGTCCGTGAACATTGCTCCAAAGTCAGGATTTTCTGTGGATTTAGTGTGCGTACAAAAGTAAACACTGACAGGTGCAAAGGCAGCAATATATGATAAAAGAAGACGGATAGGAAATATACAACCGACTACATATCCCACATTTCTCAACCGATTTGACCCGTTCCAGCATCCACACACTCCACTCACCCTGGACAATCAAGTTCTAAGTTCTAAAAACATTTTCCGTAATTCCTGGTTTTCCAAAGCCCTATTTCCACCTTTTCCTGGAAAGTTTTCACAGTCCACATTTTTCAACCAATTCCAACCATTACACCTTCACAACACCCCTCTTCGTTGGGACTTTTGTAAGAATTCCCAATTTACCTGAAATTCCAGGAATTCTGAAATACCCATCCTCAATTCAAACTGTTACTACGTCAACATTTTTCAAGCCATTCCAGAAATTCCAACAACAACCCATTCATGTCATCTACGACAATTGAGCTAGTATCAATATTTTTTTTAAATCCTGGTTTTCCCAAAATTCCGAAATTTCCAGGAAATTCCCATTCAAATGAATGGACGTAATAATAGTTGCACAATGTTCTCAAAATTGTGCCATTTTTAAACCCGATTCCAACCTTTCAACCATCCACTCACACTACTCTTCCCATATATCGAATGCAAAACATGTTTTCCTTTTTCCCGAATTCCTGGAATTCTGAAATACCCATCCTCAATTCAAACTGTTACTACGTCAACATTTTTCAAGCCATTCCAGAAATTCCAACAACAACCCATTCATATCATCTACGACAATTGAGCTAGTATCAATATTTTCAAAAAACCCCGGTTTTCCCGAAATTCCGAAATTTCCAGGAAATTCCTCAAATGAATGGACGTAATAATAGTTGTACAATGTTCTCAAAATTGTACTATTTTTAAACCCGATTCCAACCTTTCAACCATCCACTCACACTACTCTTCCCATATATCGAATGCAAAACATGTTTTCCTTTTTCCCGAATTCCTGGTTTTCCTGGAATTATCCCCCCATTGACAATGAATAGGAAATATACAACCATCTCCATATCCCACATTTCTCAACTGGTTTCAAACCGTTCCAGCATCCACACACTCCACTCACCCTGGACAATCAAGTTCTAGGTTCTAAAAACATTTTCAGAAATTCCCGGTTTTCCAAAGCCCTATTTTCACCTTTTCCTGGAAAGTTTTCAAAGTCCACATTTTTCAACCAATTCCAACCATTACACCTTCACAACACCCCTCTGAGTTGGGACTTTTGTAAGAATTCCCAATTTTCCTGAAATTCCAGGAATTCTGAAATACCCATCCTCAATTCAAACTGTTACTACGTCAACATTTTTCAAGCCATTCCAGAAATTCCAACAACAACCCATTCATATCATCTACGACAATTGAGCTAGTATCAATATAAAAAAAAAATCCCGGTTTTCCCGAAATTTCCAGGAAATTCCCATTCAAATGAATGGACGTAATAATAGTTGTACAATGACCTAAATGTTCTCAAAATTGTGCCATTTTTAAACCCGATTCCAACCATCCACTCACACTACTCTTCCCATATATCGAACGCAAAACATGTTTTCCTTTTCCCCGAATTCCTGGTTTTCCTGGAATTATCCCCCCATTGACAATGAATAGGAAATATACAACTGACTGCTTATCCCACATTTCTCAACCGATTCGAACCATTCCACCATCCACACACTCCACTCACCCTGGACAATCAAGCCAGCATGTTTCCCGTTTTGGAAAACTCCCTTATAACCCGGGAATTACCAGGAATTTCCCTCCATTGAAAATAAATGGGCAATATACAACCCTCTCCATATCCCACATTTCTCAACACATCCAGTGGTGAAATTTCCTCGCTCCTAAATATTCCAAAGTCAACCGTCAGCTTAATTATAAGAAAATGGAAGAGTTTGGGAACAACAGCAACTCAGCCACCAAGTGGTAGGCCACGTAAACTGACAGAGAGGTCAGCATAGTGCAAAGACTTTCTGCACAGTCACTTGCTACAGAGCTCCAAACTTCATGTGACCTTCCAATTAGCCCATGTACAGTACGCAGAGAGCTTCATGGAATGGGTTTCCATGGCCGAGCGGCTGCATCTAAGCCGTACATCACCAAGTCCAATGCAAAGCGTGGGATGCGGTGGTGTAAAGGACATCACCACTGGACTCTAGAGCAGTGGCGACGCCTTCTCTGGAGTGATGAATCACACTTTTTAATCTGGCAATCTGATGGACCAGTCTGGGTTTGGAGGTTGCCAGGAGAACGCTACATTTCGGACTGCATGGTGCCGAGTGTGAAATTTGGTGGAGGAGGAATTATGGTGTGGGGTTGTTTTTCAGGAGTTGGGCTTGGCCCCTTAGTTGCAGTGAAGGGAACTTTGAATGCTCCAGTATACCAAAACATTTTGCACCATTCCATGCTCCCAACCTTGTGGGAACAGTTTGGAGCGGGCCTGTCACGGCGCAGTCTCGAACCCACAATTCTCCTGCAGCAAGTTCCTCCAACTCTCAGGCTGGCAGTATGCCAGGACACGCCCATGCAACGACGCAGCTGCAGACTATCGGCAATCAGCGCACCTAGCAATAATCAGAGCGGCAGCATAAAGACCAGTCGACCCTTGGAGCCTACGCCGGAACGTCGTTAACTCATTGCAGTTAGCATTACGTCTCTGACTTCCCTCCTGTTCTCCTCGCTATCTCTCTCCTCGTCCTCCTTGTTCCCTCGTCTCATGTTCCTTGTTTCTCTCGCAGTACCCTTTTTGTTCCGTGTGCTCGAGCACTGTGCCTCGACCTCCCTCCGGACGTTGGGCTGCCTCCCTCGATCCTCGACCCTTGCTCGGACACGGACCTTGTCGCTTCTCTCCTGCCCTCGACCACCTGCCTGCTTACGGACATCCTTTTTGTCTCGCCCTTTAGGACTGCTGAAGGATTCATCCAACACGCACTCACAACATCGTCTGGTAATGTTCGCGTGGTTATAATCACACATAGTCCTGCAACAAACACATAGAGTAGCATACACCTCCCACACACTCATCAAAGGTTACAATAAACCCGGTAACTTGAGCTTCCTCGTGGTGTCGTCTCCTTCCACCCCTCACGTTCATAACAGGGACCCTCTTCCTCTTCCAAAATGACAAGCAAGCAAGGTCCATAAAGACATGGATGACAGAGTCTGGTGTGGGTCAACTTGACTGGCCTGCACAGAGTCCTGACCTGAACCCGATACAACACCTTTGGGATGAATTAGAATGGAGACTGAGAGGCAGGCAATCACCAATGCGCTTTTGGAAGAATGGTGGAAAATTCCTATAAACACACTCCACAACCTTGTGGACAGCCTTCCCAAATACTTTTGGCAATATAGTGTACAAACCCCGTTTCCATATGAGTTGGGAAATTGTGTTAGATGTAAATATAAACGGAATACAATGATTTGCAAATTATTTTCAACCCATATTCAGTTGAATATGCTACAAAGACAACATATTTGATGTTCAAACTGATAAACATTTTTTTTGTGTGCAAATAATCATTAACTTTAGAATTTGATGCCAGCAACACGTGACAAAGAAGTTGGGAAAGGTGGCAATAAATACTGATAAAGTTGAGGAATGCTCATCAAACACTTATTTGGAACATCCCACAGGTGAACAGGCTAATTGGGAACAGGTGGGTGCCATGATTGGGTATAAAAGTAGATTCCATGAAATGCTCAGTCATTCACAAACAAGGATGGGGCGAGGGTCACCACTTTGTCAACAAATGCGTGAGCAAATTGTTGAACAGTTTAAGAAAAACCTTTCTCAACCAGCTATTGCAAGGAATTTAGGGATTTCACCATCTACGCTCCGTAATATCATCAAAGGGTTCAGAGAATCTGGAGAAATCACTGCACGTAAGCAGCTAAGCCCGTGACCTTCCATCCCTCAGGCTGTGCTGCATCAACAAGCGACATCAGTGTGTAAAGGATATCACCACATGGGCTCAGGAACACTTCAGAAACCCACTGTCAGTAACTACAGTTGGTCGCTACATCTGTAAGTGCAAGTTAAAACTCTCCTATGCAAGGCAGAAACCGTTTATCAACAACACCCAGAAACGCCGTCGGCTTCGCTGGGCCTGAGCTCATCTAAGATGGACTGATGCAAAGTGGAAAAGTGTTCTGTGGTCTGACGAGTCCACATTTCAAATTGTTTTTGGAAACTGTGGACGTCGTGTTCTCCGGACCAAAGAGGAAAAGAACCATCCGGATTGTTCTAGGCGCAAAGTGTAAAAGGCAGCATGTGTGATGGTATGGGGGTGTATTAGTGCCCAAGACATGGGTAACTTACACATCTGTGAAGGCACCATTAATGCTGAAAGGTACATACAGCTTTTGGAGCCGTCCAAGCAACGTTACCATGGACGCCCCTGCTTATTTCAGCAAGACAATGCCAAGCCACGTGTTACATCAACGTGGCTTCATAGTAAAAGAGTGCGGGTACTAGACTGGCCTGCCTGTAGTCCAGACCTGTCTCCCATTGAAAATGTGTGGCGCATTATGAAGCCTAAAATAGCACAAGGGAGACCCCCGGACTGTTGAACAACTTAAGCTGTACATCAAGCAAGAATGGGAAATATTTCCACCTGAGAAGCTTCAAAAATGTGTCTCCTCAGTTCCCAAACCTTTACTGAGTGTTGTTAAAAGGAAAGGCCATGTAACACAGTGGTGAACATGCCCTTTCCCAACTACTTTGGCACGTGTTGCAGCCATGAAATTCCAAGTTAATTATTATTTGCAAGTTTGAACATCAAATATGTTGTCTTTGTAGTGCATTCAACTGAATATGGGTTGAAAATGATTTGAAATCATTGTATTCCGTTTATATTTACATCTAACACAATTTCCCAACTCATATGGAAACGGGGTTTGTACATATAGTTAAAGACGAGGATGTTATCGCTCTCCTGGATGAGCTGGCTGTTGCCGCCCCGGGGCGACCATCGACAAGCGCAGCTATTTGCACCGCTACAAAGCCGCACCTTCTTACACAAGCGCAGGGAAACGGCGAGGCGTGTCTCCGTCACACGAGCGTGGGCCAAAAGCTGTAGATTGGGGCCGATTGTGTAGGCCCAGCTGCGTCGTTATAGGCGCGACGACACACGGCGAGCGGTGCCGGGAATCGCTGGCAGCTGCAGCCATGTTGGCAAGGTAACACACAATCCCCCAATAAACGCACTCTTGTACAAGGACACGCGCGGCCTTAAAGTGTTGGATGACTTCCCGCTTTCCCGCTCCTCCTTTATCGTGTACAATCTGATGAGCGCAGCTTCAGCGCAGCATTATCTTCTAGTTAGCCTGCACTTGACTTAGCAATAGGAAGCTTTTCCTTCTCGGAAGAAATTTCTAATGTGTTTCCTTATTGCTTCTCTCTCACTTAGTCCCTTGGAGGATGCCCACACGCTCATCCTCTTACTAAATTGTGGACTGGGTTAAGGTTGCAAAATTAGTCCTCTTCAACCACACTAGTGTGCCGTGAGATACAGTCTGGTGTGCTATGGGAGATGAGCTAATTTCACCTATCTGGGTTATAAATATTTTTTGCCAAGCAGTAATTATAGTCTGCAAATGATGTGTTGTTGTTGAGTGTCGGTGCTGTCTAGAGCTGGGCAGAGTAACCGTGTAATACTCTTCCATATCAGTAGGTGGCAGCCGGTAGCTAATTGCTTTGTAGATGTCGGAAACAGCGGGAGGCAGGGTGCAGGTAAAAAGGTGTCTAATGCTTAAACCAAAAATAAACAAAAGGTGAGTGCCCCTAAGAAAAGGCATTGAAGCTTAGGGAAGGCTATGCAGAACAAAACTACAACTGAACTGGCTACGAAGTAAACAAAAATAGAATGCTGGACGACAGCAAAGACTTACTGTGGAGCAAAGACGGCGTCCACAATGTACATCCGAACATGACATGACAATCAACAATGTCCCCATAAAGAAGGATAAAAACAACTGAAATATTCTTGATTGCTAAAACAAAGTACATGCGGGAAATATCGCTCAAAGGAAGACATGAAAACTGCTACAGGAAAATACCAAAACAAGAGAAAAAGCCACCAAAATAGGAGTGCAAGACAA